>NC_084914.1:3425669-3562777 GCF_949316345.1 Pungitius pungitius
CATTCCTGCCTTTACATTTTCCCATGATCGCAGCTCGGGGGCCCCGACTCAGCGCCACTATCGCTGGGAACCGGTCCGCCGGGCGTCCTCGGGCGCAGGTTTCCCTCCCGGAGGGGGGGGGGGGGAGGAGGAGGGTGGGGAGAAGGGCCGCCCGAGAGCCAGAGCGGGTGACTGATGGCTTTTTATTCCCGAGTGTGTCACCTGGTGAAAAGCTTTATTTACGACAAGGCGCCCGTGTTTACACGCACTCGGATGGCCGAGCTTTTTTTCACAGTTTGGGGAGGGGGGGGGGGGGGGGGGGGGGGGGGGGGGGAGGCTAGGGGCGTGAGAGAGAGAAAGTTGACGAAGCCTCCGGTCGTCAATCAGAAACAAGATCTCCGATCAATCGGCGAGACGGGTTCACCCAACAGCAGGCTTCGGGTTGCAAAACAAGGATCCTTTAAAACTGAGCTTTAAAGCTTTTTCACTCTGAATCACATTGCTGCAGACTTTAGTACTTAAGATCAAAACTTTTAAACTCCAGTTATTCAGAATAACTTTGAACATGTTTTTGATTAGAAGCAATCCTCCAAGTGACTGCTGTGAAAACCAGTGAGAGTGATGAAATCACACTGCCAGTCAGATTTGATTGACAACGAGTAGTCCAATTCTAGTATTAGCTAAACAGAAAGATGCTTAATTTACATGAACACTTAATAATCAAATACATAGATGCAAGTGGACATGCACACCGCGTGCATCGTGGGGCAAAAACAGGCTGCGTTCTGCAGTCACCTTATTAAAATGAATGTCATGTATCGGGGAGAATCACCCCCCCCCCCCCCCCCCCCCGAGCCACGTTTCTCCTGGCGTTTCTATAATCACATTTTTACATTCGTCCAGCCTGACGAAAGAAATGAACTGGAAGTGTATCGTAACGCTTGTTATCCCTCTGCAAGCATGCGTGCCCATAGCATGACCTTTTCCTCTCGGAAAGACCCAGTGCCCCGACCCCCAGCCGCTGGTTTCCTTTGGAACCCCCCCCCCCCCCACCACCACCACACAAACTCACTCACCCCGCCCCCCCCCCCCGGGCCCAGTAACGAGGCAAGGCGTCAGAGGCCTGATTATTTGCACTGACCCGGGTCTGTCTCCTCAGGGCGGCTGCCTGCTCGGCACAGTCCGCACTGGATCCCATTGACACGGTGAGAGGCAGGAGGGTGGGGGGGTTTGGGGAGGGGGAGGGGTGGGGGGGGGGGGGGGGGGGGGGGGGCGAAAAACAGACCCTGGCTCCAGCAGTCGGCCCTCCTCGGCAGGTTGATGAATGTCCAGGACTTCACGATCTTTGCCACCCCAAGCCAGTGGAGTCGGGCCACAATGAGTTACAGTCTCCTGGTTTAGAAAAACCCTCCTGCGCGCCACCGCTACCGCCACCGCCAACCCCCCCGCCCCCCCCACCAACCCAGCCTCCTCCAGCCCACGAGCCCCACAGCAGTCCCCCCTAGAACCCGAGCTGCGCCCCCCCCCCCCCCCGCCCTCCTCCCCCACAAACACTGGAGGTCTATCTTCCTTGACTGCTCCTCGCCGCACTTCTGCCGCCACCTCCCTCGCCCTTTCAACTCCGCGGCGATTCGAGCCCCGGCACTCACAGGTCCGACCACAAGCTGGCACGGGTCACTATCGGCGCCTCGCCCCCCCACTCCCAGACCCCCCCCCATGACCTGCTCATGTCAGTTGTCTGCTGCGTCGACACCTGACGCACGATGAAGCTCAACCATATTGTTCCTGGAGGGTGACGCACGCTCGCCGCCGCCGAGCCAAACGACTCCGCTTACATCACGTCTCCACCAGCTACCTACCTTGTAAATACAGAACAAGAGGTGAAAACGTGCACTGTGCACGGCCGTAAAAAAAAAAAAAATGAACCGCAGGGGCGAGAAGGGAGAACAACGGCGCTGTTAAGACGGGCGCCCCGCCGACCGCGGGCTAATTGTGCTCCAGTGCCGGGCCGGCGAGCCCCCCCCCCCCCCCCCTTCCGCGTGTGCAACCCAAGGACAGACATAATCGCGGGGGCCGTTGTGTGTGCGCGCTAGGGCCTTCTGACCGAGAGAAGAGCGGGAGGCTGCGATGGAGGCCGCACGCCGAGCCCGAGGACGAAGCGCGCGCCGCGCCATCGGGATCGCAATTATTCGCCACTACGCCAAAGCGCGCTCATTACGTTCCCCTCCCCCCCCCCCCCTGCAATTGGAGACGCTGGCAGCTCCCGCTGGTAATTTGGTGACGCACTGCGTTTGCAGGCGCGTTTGGCCCGAGTTTCGCGTGCTTTCGCGCCCGTCTTCAGCAGAAATCTCTACTCACCACTTCTTTTGACTCCCGTGGCCTCCTGAACATCTATAATGAGAAAACACTCCAGTAACGATGTGTCATCGCAATGGGTGGCCGTGTGTGTGTGTGTGTGTGCGCGTGTGTGAATAATTAGATTGGGTCCGACGGGCAGTTTGGCGCCCTCATGGCAGCCCTCTGCCGTCAGCGCGTGAGTGTGTACGTGGGAACGGTGACATTTATTGTTGGAGCACTTTGAAGGGGTCAGAAGAGTAGACACGTTTTACGTAAATGTCAATTTAGCACAACGGTTCTATTAGCATGATAATAGCACTGAGACATGATAACAATAAACTCTATAGTTGTATCAACACCTGAGTACATTTACCTTCAGTTTAAGTACAATTTTGAGGTACTTTTTGACATTATTAATATTACATCTACCACTCCTATTAGAATGTATAATTATTGATATTGCATTCTCGGGTTATTATATTTATTCATCATGTGGGGAGCACTTTTCAGCCAAAGCCGATGTAGGTTTTAATAAATGTAATTACGTAGTTTAATCCATAAAAATCATGACATTTTAGAGAGAGATTACTTGTTTACGTAAAATCGAATAAGTGGCGGCGGAGTGCATTAATGCGGCGTTTCGGCGCGTCGGAGCCCCGGAGACGAGTCAAAGGACTCGTAATCAGCTGACACGGCCGCTGTCAAAGGACCCCTTTGAACGCCCCTTTCAAAGGAAACCCTGTCCGCGCACGGTCATCCGTCTGTTCCCTTTAAACCGCATCTAACTTCCGCTGACCCCCCCCCCCCCCTTCCACCCGTCCACCCCCCCACGTGGTGCGGCAGACATTCCTCACAAGATGGCTGAATGGCGGCCCTGTTGCAGGTCAGCCTCGGCGGCAGCAACAGGCGGTTTACAGGCCCCCCCCCCCCCTCCACCACCATCACCACCACCACCACCCGCTGTGTGGAGCCGTGACCCGGCCTCGTAGCCGTGCTCCCAGGTGACAAATGAAATGCTGGCCCTCACGAGGGGGGGGGGGCGGCCCCACAATGCTAATCCAGTCCAGCACAATGCGTCCAACTGTGGCCGATTTTACGGAGAAGCCGCCGAGGTTCCTCTGCCAGCCGCTCGGAGGGGTTGCGGCTAATTGGGGAATATACGAGTCTGAGACGGGGGGGGGGGGGGGGTTCCCCCCCTCGTAATGGACACCTATTAGCTTCAGTCTCACAAAGCATTGTTTGATTGGAAAGGCTGCGCTGCTTTCTAGGACCTGGTTTGACACAAAAAAACAAGCTTGAAACCAAAGTTCTGCAGGTACTTATATGCCAGGAGGAGTTCTGGAACAAGCGGGTTGGAAAAAAACTGCAATTACCTGCTACTGTTGGGTTGTTTTTAGCCCGTCGGTTATTTTGAAGTTTCAGTGGGGTTACAGTTAAAAATCAATTAACAAATGGTGATTATGTTGATATCCACCAAAGAGTCTTCTCACCCAAAAAGGCACCGATTGCCCCGTCAGAGTGGACGCCATCGGGTTTCACGTCTACCTGCTCGGCTGCACCTGTCCCAGATTATCAGGTGTGACCGTTATGACCCGGCAGCTGAGTCAGAAAGTAACTGTAGCGATGACTCATTGATCTGTGGGATGTGTCACTGGGATCCAAACGGCACCCGTTTTCGCAAACCTCACGAAGAAGCATCTTTGTTTTCATCCATCTCTGAAATCTCTCCGTCCCTCTGTCTGCAATATCCGGTTACATGATTCCGTATCTCAAGATGCTGCTTTGAAAACATGTGATTCATAGCTCCAGGTTTTCCTGTATTTGCAAAATGTATCTATACATGTGTGTTTGAAGTATGAAGCAGAAGAGATCTTGACCTAGAAATAGCAGTCTCGCATGTGAAAATTTAAAAAATTTAAAAAATTTAAAAAATCTTTATGCAATAGCACCTGTCCGTTGTGCCCTCGGTTTAAAGTGTGCTCAGATATTTTACGCCATGGGGCCGGACAGATGGTCGATGGAGCGAGACATCGGTTTGAGTCTGGCGCGACACCGCGTTAAATCCCAATTAAGGGACCCCGAAACGATCCCGAAAGGAAAGTGAGATGAAGTGTCGCCTGTGCGCGCGCGGGGGGGGGGGGGGGGGTAGTGGACGAGGCCGAATCTCCGTGGGGGGAGAAGGATGCCAGAAGCCGGCCCGTCTCCAGACACGGAGTTGTTTCAGCAGCTTACAATCCTCATTTTTTTTAAAGGTCTAACTTGAATGTGACAACCTGTTTAACGCTGGGTCCCCCCTCAGCCAGAGGAAGTTCACACATAACTTCCTGACCTTTTACATCCTTAATAAGCCGTCTCTCGGTTTTTACTTGAAAGGTCACATTGGTGGTTTTGCATATTTTTGCACCATTCACAGCAAGTTACATGTATTTTTGTTGGTCCCATGACCGCTTTACAGAGCGAAGAAGCAAGTTTCCATCGTTCCTTTCCTTCAACCACCTTCATTAGAAAGGTTGCCTTTGCCATTTCCTTGCGTATCCAATAACCTGTTTGTTTAATTAGCTTAAAATGTGTGTTTTTCTCCTTTTAGAGCAGAGAATGTGATCTTTCCCTCTGGGCAATGTGTTGCTTAGTTGTTTTTTTCCTTCAAACCTTTGCACAAAAGAACAGAGCTGATCATAAACAATAAAGAGGCCGTGCATGTGTTGCAGATGAAAAAAAAAACTTAAATGAGATGCATATCCCGAATGGACTGCATGAACGTACTGCAATGAAGAACACTCCAAAAAAAACGGAATTCTGTCGACTCATCCCACTTGCCTTGCTCGCAGTGAGGCCCGGGTTATCTAGATGGAATGTGCTTCTTTACTGAGCAGCATCCAGTGGGACGGTGTCGCATTGGGAACAATATTACTCAGATCCAAAATAACACCTTCAATTCCTGCTCAGATGCTGACCTTGATCTACCAAGGGGATGATTTAGTTTGCGTTATTTTTGTTGCGGGTGTTATGAAAGCAACAAGATGATTAATGTGCCTTCGTGTGCTCTGACATCCAACAGACTTTATTTTGAAGGAAATGCAAATGCGTATTATCCTCTTAACAACATTATCGCCTCCTGTAAAATGACTTGAGAATCTTCACTTTAACACAGCAACAACAAAACCCAGCCCAATACATGATGCTCACCGTCACGTATCACTTTACACCTTAAATGCAATATCGAAATTGAACAAGAAGCAACACAAAACCTCCTCTATGTTTATCACCTGACTAAAGTTCTGTATTTTGGATTATCTAATATCTGCAGATGAAGACTTTGAGACGTATAGTTGGAACTCGTTGAGGACCTTGAGTCGAGATTGATTAAAATTCCTTTAGTGGGCATCTATTCTGCATCAGCTCCTAATGCGGCACTTTGTATGCAGAAACTTAACAACATGTCCCACTGCGGACAGGATGGATTATTGCAAAAACACATCATAATATTTCATTTCCAAATGTGGACCCGAAGGCGTTTTTGAAGGTGAGAACATTTTTTTTTATTACCAACACACTGCAATATTGCCAAATTAAAAAAAAAAAAAAATAGGCGTGACTCAAAGAGTTTTGCGGAAGGAGGCCTCTTAGTGACGCTATTGACGTATAAAAGCGTTAAAATTAAAGACATTATGTACTTAGAAAACCAATATAACAGGTCCCCACTGTTAACCTTCTTTAACACATAAATTATGATGATCTTGTCCAGCGCACACAGGCACCCACACACACACACAGACTGCGGGAGACCACCCCCCCCCATGAGAAGTCGCAGGGAGTCTTTTACGAGTACATCACACGGTCCACAGCCGGTCCTGCTTTGTGTAAAACACAGAAAGTGACTTGTCGTGTTTATGCTTCCTCTGGTCTGTGCGAGATTAGACTGGACGTGTTGTCCCATAGCTGCTGCTGCATGACATTACCGACCACACTTCACTGGGACCAGTAAAAAAAAAAAACCTTCATATATCAACCCTTTAATGTAGTTCGCGATGCTGTGGGCCCGTGACTCTCTATTTGGAGCCGGATAACATTGTCCAGCTCCAAAAAGAAAGCAACACGTGGTTATCTGTGGGCTTTTCTTTGATAATCAGCTGGAGGACACTGGTACCGTAAACCGGTCCAGAGCGAGTCGTCTCCCGGGTCAAGTGGGCGGGTTCTCAGCACGCTATCAGCACCGTTAACTCTTGCTGTAAACCAAAACCTCCCGGGGGAGGTCAGAGGTCAAAATGTTTGGGCTTCAGAGAGACGCCACAGGCTGAGCATGGCCAGGGTTTAATACGAAGTCTGACACAAAGTTACTGCCTGTGAATCAGTGACCTTAACGTCCAGATGGTTACTCAAACAATATTATGAGTACAACCTCGTTTTGTGAAAAATACCTCACCTCAATTATATAGTTTAATACATGGCAAAATGTTCTAACTGTTCTATTTCTTTGCCTTATGTGATGCTAATGCACCATTACAGAATTTCATTAGAAATAGACTGTTCATCAATTTGGTGCAGACTGAAAGAGCTCTACAGTTTACTGGAAGGGTTGCAATAAAAACTCATTCATGATCCCCAGAGGACAAACCCTCCGCTCACTCAGCAGCTTGTTATCATGCTTTCATTTGCGATGCGGGAGCAGATTTCTAGCTTGTTTAATTTAATACCTTTTCATTAGTTAAGCAGAACAGATATAGAATTACTAGAGTAAATAAGATGACGTGGAACACGTTATCATTATGGAAGTAAAACTACTTAGCAGATGATTTGCACTCACAGCCACCTTACCGAACTTACTCAGACTCCTAAATCACAAGTATGAATATAAGCACCTTTTCCTTTTGACACAGAAATGTTTCAATTGTGAACCTCGTAAAACCCCCGTGAGTAAGAGGAGAGTCAGAGACGTTACGCCAGAGGAACCAACGTCACGCCGGTAGTGATGAAGTGTGTCTCATCTGTGAGAGGGGGGGAGGGAGGGGAGAGGAGGGGGGGGGGGGTTTCAACCCTCTTCACACGGACGGGATTGAGTGCGTCACGGTGATCCGTGGAGCGGCGATGCTGCTCTCAGGCACGATGAGGCGAAAGGTAACTTGCATGAATAGTCAATGAGTCAGTAACAGATTTAAAAAGAGGGTCGACGTGAACCTTTGACGTAGTGGTAAAAAGTGACGGTTGTCATGCTGAATGCGTTTGTTATCTACGTAACTTAAAATACACAAAACATTAGTGAACGTGTGAGGTATGCGGTTCAAACTGTCAACAATAACAATAACCATTACCTGCCGCACCTTTAGGACCCCAAATACAACCAGGACCAAGTCAGCTCCAAGAACAATATGCCCGAGTATTTTTATGAATACAGAGAAATCCACTTGGGCAGTGAAAACAATAGATAACAACCTTTCGAAATTTGTTATCATGAATTCCAAGGCTCCATTAGGTTTAATAGGAACTCCACCAGACAGACGCACGGCGTGTGGAAGGCACTACACTACACTGAGAAACTAATAGGATATAAAGCAGATAGCGAGAGGGGGGGCCCCGATTGAAGGACACCTCAAATGAGTTATTTCTTTCAAAAAGAAAAATGTTCAACTACCAGATGAGAGACCAGCCTGCTTCCCCTTCTTGCTCTTCATTTTCGGCCGACACATCAACGCGCCGCACTGCAGGGTGCCTCGAAGGATAAAGGGACAAGGACGGACCCGTGGTGGGGGGGGGGGGGGGGGGGGGAGTTGGTCCGTTGTCCCAAGCTGAGAGCCGCTGACAGACTGACTACCTGAGACGTGCACCTGCTGGCTCAGTGTGCTCTCCCGAAGGACGACACCCCCCCCTCCACCCCCAACCCTCCACACCAGGAGACATCTGGATACACTTGGAACGCGGAGGACAATTACCGGAGCATTAAAGTGCTCCTGTCTGATATCACAGAGATTTGTCCACGCAGCACTCTGCAGCGCAACAAAGTGCACTTTGCACACTTTTGGAGGTCAAGCCGACTGATCACATGGAGAGAGGAAAAATGAGTACGTGGATGTGCGTGAGAATAACTCATTATGCATGACAAGGTTGATACAGCTCTCCTATTTGCACGCTAAATATGTTGCAGGAGCTAGGTAGCTTAGCATAGCACGATGACTGGAAACATCTAGCCTGGCTCTGAATAAAACTTAAACTAAATCTGCCTACTAGCACCTCTAAAGCTCATTGATTAATACCAAATATGTTTTTTTATGCAATATATTTTCACACCTCCTTTCTTCGTGTCCGTCCGGCATACCGCCGGGGTACCCGTTAGCCTAGCTTAGCATAATGACTGGCAACGCCGACCACGGCTCAATTTGATAACGCGTTACCGCAGATAAAACCCATGAAACGTGGCCCCTGTGGTGTGTTGGACGTGCTTCACGCTAAGCTAAGCTACACGGCCACCGTCCCCAGCTGCGTTTCTCTGGTCTATGAAGTATTCTCGGTGTCTTTAGTAGCAAATAATGTTTCTGCAGGGAGTGATTGCCCTCTTGTTCCTCCTGTGTGACTTGAGCCCAAGATGAGAGCTATTGCAGGGAGCGTTAATACAAACCAGATGTTAAACTTGTGTCCTCAAAATGAATGGGTCTATTGGGAAACCGGAGGCGAGTCCCGGGGGACATTCCTAAACTGGGGGGGGGGGGGGGGGGGCTAAGCTGATTGGTTCATATTGAAACAACATGGCCAAGATAAACTGGGATTTTTTTTTGTTAAGAAAGGGGGTCTCGGGACGCTGCAGTCTAAAATAAATCGTTAGGGCTAAAGGAGGAGCTTAGCTCATCCTCTAAGGAAAACAGAGGGGTTTCGCGAGTGACTGACATACGTGATGACTGTGGCGCCAGAAGACCTCGGTCTGCAGCCCAGTTGCGGGCTGCTTGGGAAGTGGAGAGCGTCGGGGGCCGTGCTGCTTTTGTGCTGATGTCACAAAGCTGCAGGGTATTACTTTTTCCAAATTGTTGTATTTATTTTCCCCTCACGACGTGACTGTTTTGGCCGGGGCTGGGGGGGGAGGAGGGGTAGGGGGGGGGGGGGGTTGCTTAAATCCGAAACGGTCTTGTGAAGACAAATTTAGACGCCTCTCAGATGTTTGATCTTGCATAAAAGGCATCATAGGATGTTGTGTTTGAAATGAGCTACATCTTGATCCATTTGACTCTTGACTCCATTCGGTATTATTTGGTTCATGCGGCTGAGAAATATCAGATAAATTCTATTTAGTTCATTTACTTTTCTCAGCCATTGTTAAACAAAAGTTTTATCTCAAAGCTCTCGCTTTCACGTCTCCAAGGATCACGTGTTTACTCGACACAATCTACACAGTGCAGTGTCATGCTTCGTGGCCATCTCATTACGCTCCGGGAAGGGAAAAGTAATAAAGTGAAGCGAAAACAAACAGTAAAAAGTTGGAACGTTTTAAAAGAGGAAATGGATGTAAAGTATAAATCCAAAAGGTATGCACAAACTAGTAAGTGGATAAAAGGTGGATGTGGAACATGGGATATTAATTATGGAGCAATAAGTCAAATATGGGGAAAAATATATACTGATTTTTTTAATTAGCTTAGCATTAAGACCGGAAACAGGTGGAAAAGTCCAACTTGTTGGCTCCAGCAAAGTAGGTCTGCTTGCAACTCTTAAGCTCACCAGTTATATAGTGTTTATTTAAAAATCTGCACACAAAAAAACTAAAGTGTAAAATCAACTCGCTGCTTCCAATGAGTTAGTTGCTTCCACCTGTTTAGTCTTTGCGCTGAACTATGCTAAGCTAGCTGCTAAGTCAGCCGGCAGTGGGCCTGCACATCTTATTGACAAATTATTTTGACAAAAAAAAAAAAAAGCCCAAAAGCTGACATTCTAAAATGTTAATTTCATTAAGGGCAGCAGGAGAAAGAGGACATTTTATTTCGGTTTTATAAACGAACAGGGAGGTTGACTCTCATAAAAGCTAATCGGCATCAGCTGGGAGGAGATTAATCAGAGAGCGGCTCTGTGGACACGAGGTTTTGTGGAGTGGAAGTCCGGCCCAGAGAGCCTGGGATAAAAAAAATAATAATTAAAAAAAAAATGTAAAAACCCCTCCCAAGGTCACAACAGTGGCTTTTTAATGGGCATCAGGCAGCCTGAGAGGTAAATTGCTGGTGCCGCTTGTCAGGATTTACAAAGGCAGATCTAAAAAGAGAAGCACGCTTCCACACAATAGCTGGAAAAGCCGGAGTGCGGCGGTGCTTTCCTCCGTCAGAGGGCCGGCGGGGGCCTGTTTTGTAAGCACTTCCATCCTGTGAAAGCCCCCCCTGGTCAGACCTCCACCTGCTCGCTCGCTCTCTCTCTCTCAGAGAGGAGCGAGCCAGCCCCCCCGCCCCGTTTCACTGGCGCCAGCGCTCAATGGGCCCTGCACTTTGATTATTTGTGTTAACAGTTAATTTAGCACCACAGACACATGTGCCAAAGGCTTGGCTTCACTTCCTCATGCATCACCAACAAATGTGACTTTTATGAGTTCGTTTTCACAGGGCCACCAGCCCCCCCCCCCCTCTTTGACTCAGTTCTCGTCTGTCGACTCACTCTGCGAAACCCTCTGCGGACCGAGTCCCCCCAACACCCCACGCCACACACACGCTCACCCCCCGCAGACACCGTCTCCTCACCTCTTCTTACCCCCCCTCTCCCCCACCCCCCCCCCCCCCATCTCATTTTCCAACCTCCCGCCTCCGCTCGCCTCTGTCGTTGGTTCAGCCTTAATCTCTTCCACATCTTGCCTGGGAGAGTTATTTCTGGCTCCTCTGTTCCCAAATGTTTGCATTATGAGGAATACATTTCATGTAAATGTATTCGCTGGTTAAACACCACAAACGAGTCCCTCTTTTGGGGGAGATTTGAGCTGCAGTTGAAAAGAATGCTTACACCCCCCCCCCTCCCGCAAAAAAGGGTCTTTGCAACGCTTTCTGATGCCTTTTTTTGCACACAAAAAAAAACAGCAGCAGAGGGAGAATTAGATATGACTGTTTCATGCACTGAGCCCACTTAAAAGGACATTACAGACCACAAAAGAGCGGAGCACCTTGATGCCAGCTAATGGTCGGCGGCGCTGTGGTCCAGTCCGCTGTCAGTGTTCCAGTTACTGAAGTCCCACCTGAGAGCGTGACCTCCTTCAGCCAGAGGTGACCCCAAGAGATAATCTGCGTTTATTCAAAAATAGCGGAGCCAGAGTTGTGGTGGGTCGAGGGGACGGGAGGGGGGGGACGGGGGGGGGAGCTCGGAGGACTTTGTCAATGCCTACTTAGCTCCGACATCGATACTGGCGGACTGGGGAAAGAAACAGTGCTGAGGGAGCACAAACTAGCCGCACGCCGATGAGCTCACGCCAGGGCTATGCGAGGGGAGCAGGCCGCAGGAGCCATGGAAATATTTGGACATCCATTTCGCTCCCCCCCCCCCGCCGCCCCCCGCTCGTCTGCTGCGAAATCCAGTGCATCATCTTTTGTGGTCGAGAGACACGTCTTCCAGCCGCCCCGGAGGCAGAACCTTAAAAGGCCCGGTCTTGCCATTCTTCTTCTTATGTTTTTTTTGTTGTTTTTTTTTCATGTTTAAGCTGCTTTCCAGTTACTCGGCGGTCGCGAATCATCGCCACCGCGCCCCGGCGCCACGGATTCCTCTTCTTCGTTTGTTCTACGTCCCGCGTCAGCTGCTCCAGCAGCGATTGGCTTTGAAGAGGTGTGTGAATGTAGGATTCATGCATCCATTCACTTAAGTTTACTTAATAGTTTACATTTCATGATGACTTTATACTTTGCCTAACTACATTTTGTGGTTGGGGAGGGGGGGGGGGGTACTTGCTACGTTTATGGTTTCAGGTTATTAATACAATATATTACGTTTAGTTTTTTTAAGCTACACATCATAAAATATTTCAAATGATCCGCACCTTCGTGTTAAAAACATTGGTCTCTTAATCATTATAATCCAATAATATGATTCTGATCTGTTACTGCTGCATAATTTGTACTTGTACATTTGGTGCTTAAAGTATATTATGTCAATCATTTTGTAATTTTAGTAGAAGGTAAGATTTTGCATGCAGGAATTGTTTTTTTCCCTCAGTAAGAGTATTCTTCTGATGTAATGTCCTTAAACCTCCTTAGGACCAAATGTGTGTCATAAGCTGTCTATTAAGGGTTTACGCATTGCCTATAAATGCTCTAATAGGGGTTCAAAGGAAGTGCTGCCATGAATTCCTCTGAAGCAAACCACATGAAGACGTCCCCTCTTAAAAACCAGTGCAGAGGCTGCAACCTCCGTCCTCGCTCTCTGCGCGCGCACACACACACACACACACACACACACACACAATCCTCCTATCCTCAAGGGGGACAGGGGGGCTTCTCAGAGACAGGGCCTGACCGGGCCTTCTGCCCACAGCTCCAGGATTCCCTCCTCTTCCTTCCCAGCATTGTCTCACATCCTGCGCCCTCCCCCCCCCCCCCCCCCCCCCGGGCCCTCTTGTCCTCGGGCCCGCCACCACTGCCACAACAGCGTCAGCGGGCACCGGCGGGCACTGAGGGGCGACCAGGTGGGGGTGGCGGGGGGGGGGGGGGGGGTCAGCCCTGACGGGATGTGACACGCCCCTCTTGGCCATTAATGAGCACATTAAGGGAAGCAGGGTGAGGCGACGTGACAGCTCGCCGTCGTCCTCGCACACAGAAGTGAGCAACGCGGGGGGGGGGGGGGGACGTGCCGGGATGTCTTATTCAACGAGGAGTGATGCGATGAGATGAGAAAATGGTGGAAACTAAGTGGTGCTCGGTGGGGGAGAGAGTAGACTGTACTTCAGTACATCTGGCCAGCTGTTTTTCACTTATAGCAGCAAACAACAACAAGGTGTAACACGTAGTACCCCTTCAACCAGCAAAGAATACTGCATTACCCAACATGTTATGACCTCCTTGCTGCATATATGTTTACTTCTGTTACTATAAGCACAATCGGAATATTCCAACCCCCCCCCCCCCCCCAAAAAGCTGGTGGCTGTAGCTGTTTGATGATGATCCGCTGCGACAGCCTCGGATAAAAGAAGCAGCACAGCGGTTCCAAACGATCACGAAGCAAACAACGGATAAAAGCTGCATTGCAATTAAACAGAGATAAAAAAAACACTCAAGGAACAGACCCCCCCCCCCTCCCTCCTGGTTTGTTTTGTGGCCTGGGTACATGTGCAGAAGAGCAGCATCTCGGCAGCGTTCTCAATATTAATAATAATATTATAGGAGGGGGATTAGTGCTCATGCTGCCGAATGAGAAGTCGCCGCCTGGCTGGTTTACATGTGGGATTTGAATTTTCTTTAAACAGCGAATTGGAAGCCAAAAATCTTTTTCATTTAAGAGCAATTAAGTGGATCCCAGAATCACTGGCTCCAGCACGCCGCCGAGGCTTTTTTTTTTTTTTTTTTCTCTCCTCACTCCTGGTTTTATTACCCATTTCCTCTCCCTTGCGCCAGCAGAAGGAATGCTATTTTTTTTTTTCTTCTTCTCACAAAGCCACATTTCCAACGCCAGAATCACACAGGGACCACCGTGATTAAGTGCGAGCCAGTGCTTCCCTAAACATGTGAGACATTACAGACCCCCCCCACAAAAAAAAAAAACACTGGAGAAGTGTTATGTTCCAACATTTATGTGGAGTAATTAAAAACATCCACCAGTAATTTAATAGTTCTCACCAAGTAGAGACATGAAGTCTACCCAGTTTTTTCACTCTGTATAAATAACCTGGAATGCAGTGAGTACACAGTCTCTCTCCCCCCCTCCCTCCCTCCCTCCATGCTCTCTCCCCCCTCTCTCCCCCTCCCTCTGTTGCATGCAACACGCTGACTTTTGATTCCATGCTGCAGATAGCGTGATTCGCACATCAAAGCCCCGTCATCCTCGTGCTCTCCTCGTCCTCCTCGTGCCCGCCGTCGGCGAGCGTCAGAATGACCTCAGGCGCGTCCCGCCGGTCGCGTGAAGCGCGCTCGTCAACGGAGGAGCAGACATGTGCTTCCAATCTGTCCCTTTCTCTCACATCGAGGAGAGAGAGAGAGGGGGGGGGGGGGGCGTTCGTTTATCTCACCGTCAATACGCCACTGAGGAGAAACCGTCCACGTGGGTAATTAGCCGCAGCAAAACGGCGTCATTTGTTACCGACGCTGCTTTCATTGAGCGAAAAAAGAAAAGAGAAAGAACAACAACAACAACAACAACAACAACAAAAAAAGAATCTACTTGGACTTGTGGTCCGTTTTCTCGTCTTCTTCTTGTTGTTCGCGGTTTCAGGGGTTAAAAAAGGGAGAAAGGTTCGGGTCAGGCCGACGCTCGCACCCCGCGGGTCACGTGACGCGGCGCCGCGTAAAGAAATCACGTGACGTCGCGATGAGGAAGTGGCGGTTTGCAGAGAAGCTTCCGTGCTCACCGGAGTGGAGACAGACCCAGTTTTGTAATATTTTAATTCCTCTCCCCCCCCCCCCGTATGCAAGTGGAAATGCTGACTTGTGCTGCCAGGGTTTAATACCGTAATGGCTACTTGTTCCTTCAGGTTCGGAGTTTCCAGGAATGTTATCACGCGATATTTGACCATAGGAGAAAAAAAATAAAAGCGCTGCCATTTTACGTTAAATCCTGTGTAATGGGAAACTTAAATGATCACTTCGAACGTAGTTTTCTATGATTTGATGGCGTTTGACCGTGCGGTATAATAACGAGGCCTACATAAAGTTAAATTATGGCAACTTGTGAATTTTCTTGAGACATCCTTTACATTTTCTGTAGTCATCCCGCCTCAACCCTTTTGTCACATTTGGTTCTCCATCAGTAGCCGAATGAATGAATGAATGAATGGTGACACATGTGGTTTGTCAAGAGCACAGACGCATTGTCCCTTCAGTGGCCGTAAAACAAAGACGAAGCTTTTTACAGTATCAACAGACGTATGACACGACCTTCTGCCCCCCCCCCCACCACCACCACCCCTGACCCCCGTGGGGCAAAAGGTGAGAGCTCTGCGAACCGAAGGCCTGGTTCCAGCAGTCTGCCGGCAGCCGAGACGCATGTCCTCCTCGCCGCATTCCTTCCCATCTTAGATCACTGAGCGCCTCTGCGCGCCCCCCCCATTCCAAACCAGAGCAAAATAACTTGTTTTCTTTGCCTGGAGGATGGCACCGAATAAAGAAACCAAAAATAACCCGGCTGGTACAAGTGTAAAAGCATCAGCTGGTGCTTTTGTGCAGGTGCATGTTTGAAATTCAGATTGGTCTGAATGGCCTGGAGGTTAGATAGTCCGGGAAGGATTTCCTCCTTGCATTTAAATGAGATTAGCAGATAGAAAAGAAGAAGAAAAAAAAGTATAGTCGTTGAGTCTGCTCTGGAAAAACATATGGCGAATAAAAGGAATAAGCCTGCGTAACCCGGGGCTGTGTCTTTCATATTGGAGGATGACTGTGCTGCTGAGTGAACTGGCCACTTCTGATTTCATATTCATGACTTCCGAGAGGATTTGGAAAAGAGAGAGGCGGGGCGGGGGGGGGGGGGGGGAGACAACAAGCAAGCAGGGAGAGTATAGTAGATGGAAGTCAGGCTCATACACCAACTGTCACATCCAGAAAGTCAAACCTCACTCAGACGGAGGTCATCTCACGCCCACGCACATCAAAATACGAAATCTCCATCCAATTGCTGCACATTGCAAATGCTGCTTGAGTTATGTGGCAGCAGCGCCCCCCTGCCCCCCCCATGGAGGACACAGAGGGACACCAGCGAAGAGCCTCTGGAACAGTAGCAGGTCACTTTCCTAAAGAACAACGGAGCCTGGAAGCATCACAGCGTCCGTCACGTGTGCCCCCCCCCACCCCCCACCCCTCACTGAGTATTCACGCGAGGGTAGAGCCCCCTCTAGGGGCAAAGAGCTGCGAGCTGGTTGGACATGGGGGGGGGGACGTCAAAGTTCAACCAATGCAAATATGACTGGAAAAGTAGACATTTAAAAACGAGTGAGTCTTGATATGTAAATGATGCACAAATTCAACATTCCAGGCATGTTTTGTTCTTTCTGTTTACGTTGCTCTTCTCATGCAAATGTAGAATTGTTATTCGTTTCAAGCGAAGCGTTTTGAGGCAAGACCCCTTCGTCTTTCTATTCTTCATCTTTGTGCAAGTCAGCAGTCTTGAGGATTAAAAACTAACTACACGAACCCGGCAAGAAGAAATTTAAGAAAACCAAACAAAAACAACAAAAGGTTTGAATCACATACAAAGGGCGACGGATTTCTTGTTTTCGGGCTCTGAAGATGAGGTCCTGCTGTGTGTGTGTGTGTGTGTGTGGGGGGGGGGGGGGCTCTCACAGACTCGCTGTGTGAAGTGAACGCCTTCGAGGACAAAGCTGCGCTTGTTGACGTGGAAGAGCCCGGCGGCTGTTAGAATCACACGAGCCATTCATTAAGACATAAAAGTATTCACGAGACAAAGGAGAGGAAACATCGAGAGGCGAGTCGAAGGCTTTGACTGATGGTGCATCGGTGTTATGAGACTGGACCCATCAGTTACTAAACCCTTCCAAAATAAGGTCTGTGCCCGTGGATAATGGAAAGCAAATGGCCAGAAATCCCCTAAAATACAGCATTAACACCCCACCACCCCCAAACCCCCCATTACTGCGACAAAGAACGGGATCCTGCTCAATAGGATTTTAAAATTTCAATTCGAAAGATGCTTCACTAACTTAATGTTTAGCAATGGCCGATAATCCTAAACAGATAAACTGAGCGTACTGAAGACAGACGACTACACCATCTGCAGCGAACCCCCCCACCCCCCCCCCCCCCTTTAACTGCCCATTCGTTTAATTAAACCTTGTGAATAATGGAAAAGCAACACAAAAAAATAAATAAAAGGTCACAGCGGGAACAGCTCACTGCCTCGAAGTGTTCCGTTTACCGACCAGAACCAGGAGGAATTAGCTGCCGCGGGTTTGGACGCGCCATCAATCAGAAGGAAAGAGAACTGTAGCAGTGTGTAATGAATGAGCGTTTGGATTATATTTTCCCGATGACTACGGGGTTCCCGTCACGTGACCCAACAGGGGCGACGTGACGATGAATGAAGCCGCAGTCTACTTGTCGGCTGGGGCCCCCTCGTGGTTTAACCGGTGAATGATGGTGCAGCGGAGGAGTCAAACAAAAAAAGAAATCACGCTTGTGGCTCTTTTTTTTTTGTTTTTTTGCAGACAGTGATTTTAATTTCAGGAAATCACAAATCACATGTTCATACACCTGCAATTTTCACTGGAAGTTAAATGCAAGGGTTTCAGAACAGCACAGGCTTCAACGTCCGTTACATGTCAAAGAGCTGCAGAGCAGAAACGTGTGTCAATGCCGAGGAAGGTATATAGAGATCTATCCATTGTACATCTCTATATACCTTGTGACACTGCTTTGACACAGCCACAGTTCAATAATTAGCAGTCAGCATGTATTTCAATAAACCAACAAACTCCAAAACATGGCTTCTCCCCCGACTAGGAATGAGCCTTCACTGAGCCTTCACACACACACACACAGACACACACACATCTCGCTGTCTACTTCAGTGATCAGTCATTTTAACTCAAAACTATTGGAACATCCTCTGCGTGGCGTCATGCTTTCCCTCTTTAAAGCTCACTCAAGCAACGGTACACGTCGAACATAAAAGTCATTGTCAAAGTAAGTTTCTTAAAGGCGGATAACTGTGGTCTTGGGAGTCTCTTAACTACTCAGTGCTTAACTGCAGAGACATTTTCCTTTGTCATTGAGCTATGTAATAAGAAAGTCCAATGTTGGTCTTGCAGACGATATTGTCGATGTGTGACGTGAGCCTCTCGATGATTTTACACGATATTTCTAGGAGTAAGGTTTAAGACAGAGGGTCGAAACAATCCATGGCGATTAAGTGCTGTAGGTTTGTCCTTCTGGTGGTTGTGGAAGCTTCATATTTTCTTTGGACATCATTAGACGCCTTAACTCTTGAAGAATAATTTTAATGCTATAAGAATTCTGCCACTTTGCTAAAACTGGTATGCTACTTGAATCCACCTGCGAGACGAGACAAAGCAAAGACAGCACATCAGTCATCGGGACAGGAGGGCTGACGGTGAGTCATCATCGAAAGCAAAGTGTGCCAGGTCAACAAAAAACACTTGTGTATATAACCATGACACACTAATGAGGACACTTACCACCCCGTTGGAGTTATCTATCCCGTTCATGCTTATCTTTGTTACAAACTTAACAGTCGGGCACACCTCCGGGTATCTAGAGCCGCATACCAATCTCAGACTGTATATTCTGTTCTCGTAATTGGTCTGGGAAACAGAAGGGGGACAGAAGGGCAGACATCAGTAGCAGAATCGGTAGCAGAGACAGAATCTGGAGCGGCGCGCTGCGCTGGCTCTGCTTACTCTCGCTGGCCCGATGATCATGCCCGTCCACCACGTGAGGGTCATGTCGTCGTCATTCTCCAGGCCCCAGCTGACTGTGCCGTCGCCTTCGCCCTTCTGCCCTTCTTCAAGCTCCTCCAACAAGCGAAAATTGCGTGGAACTTTAACTCCTAAAAAAAACACAAAAAAGGGAATAGGAGTTGTACATTAAAAAGTTTAGGTCTCTTATTTTCTACAATTTTGTTACGTTTGTTAAAACAAAAGGTTTCTTCATTGACAAAATACATTTCAGATTGATCAATTTTGTCAATAAAACTAAAACGATTAGTTAAAAGTTAGAATCTGAAACTATTTTACGGTTGTTACAATTCATTGTTGGTCCCTTGTTACTGCTCCTCACATGTTACGGCTTTTTTCTTTGGCACATATCATTGCAATTTAGACATAACAATTGTGATAAATGATAAAATTGTGACCAATTGAGAATTCAGGAGAGTTTTGAACACATAATTATGCTTCTATTTAGCTATGCACATAATGCACCAGAGCATCCCGGTCTGCCTGCTGTGGAGCTGCATCTCATTTCAAAATGTTCTCAGAGGACGAATGTGATGTCGACTGGAGAGCCCGACCGGGATTGTAAATGATGAACCACTTACAGTTCATGACTGGAGGGGTGGTGGCGGTTGTGAAGGGACAGCACTTAAGTGATCTCAAACTGCTGCATCTTCTAATCTTGAAGACAAATTTGAAGAGCGAGAATTGAAGGAGCAATGAAAACACTCACGTTTTCTCCTTCCATAATAAAACTGAATTTCATCTCCTTCGATCCCAAGACATTTATTGTAATGAGCCATGACACCAAACTCAATAATTCACATCTGATGTGCTGCGGCCACAACAAATTACCGACTCTTAAGTGGCTCTAACATCTTTAAAGGTATTTGCTTGCAATAAGTTTTGAGATTTAAGTCCTTTATTGACATTAAACACGTACTAATATTAGCTACTGGTGTTAGCGCACCACTATAAAGTAAATAGAGCCGTTTAGAAATAATAATCATATGTTAATAAATAGCTATGTTTTCATTTAGTTGAATAATTGTTTTGCCGCCAAACAGGATAAAATAACTGACAATTGATTAATTGGTTTAGTGTGATAGAAGACACATAAAATACCAGACATCCTCAGCCTTGAAATGCTGAAAGCCTCAAATATCCTCTATTTTTTCCTCGAGCGTGTCATAAAGTGATTATTTTATTCAATGCAAAAAAGCCTGAGAATAATGAACTTACTACAATTTAGCTCTTTCAGTTCTTAGCAGACCTTTTAAATGTACAAGCAAAGTAGATGGACATTTTGAGTATATTAACTCAAAGCATTGTGTTACCGACCTATTGTTACGTCCATAGCTATGCAAGTAAAACAAACTAAAACAGGATTAAAGACCGATGACGTGAGCAGGTTTGTGCCACGTTTACGTTTATATATTTAATTCATTTACGAAACTTGTAAAATGAATCTGCACTGGTCTCGACTTTCGATTGTTAAGTTACTTCCTGATAATCCAGTTTGTAATTACTTTCACGTGGTATATAGCTGAACTGGCACCAAAAAGTACGTGGAACATTCTGGAATAATACGTTTTTTTATTGTCTTATTTCTCGCTGTTTCTTAAATAATTTATTTTGTACGTCTGACAATGCTCCCTGTTATGTTCCTAACCCAGGTTGGGCTCCGTCTATTTGCCGAAACAACGTTTGCCGACTACTAAAAAAATCTGCTGCGTTTCTCCACTCTCCACCAAACAATGACCAACACTGATTACACTTCCTGCCTTTGACGTTATTCACATAGTAGTAATAATACAGCGTAGAAATGTTCTTGAATTGTCCCAAAGCTGTTAGAAAGTGTTGATGAAAGGAGGCGCATGACTATACTAATTACAATGTGTTGGTGTGTTAGATACGCTATAAAAGATACAAAGAATGTATCCCACTGTTGAATTTGTGCAGGTCAAATGTCCATTGAACAGTACGGCCAGATGGCGCATGGACAAATGAGTACAATTAAATGTAACGCTAGGTCTATTCCGATCGAATTAGTAGCTTCCCGGACACAAAAAAGATCGACACTCGCTGCCTCGCGGTCCTGGAATATTCTAGTAGCTAGGTTACCAGCTAGCTAGCACAATCTGCGGTTGTTCACAGCCCATACATTAAATGTTTTATTTACTCAAACAATTTACCAATTCCAATGGTGCTTTTCAAAAGTACGGGCTTTTCTTTGAAACACAGCCGGTGAATACGGACACCTCGAGCTATTTTAGCTCACTCACGGTGCAAGCCATTCGCCTGTGTAAGCTAGGTTAGCCTACCGAGTTATCCCGGGAGATAGACGGCTCCCGCGGAGAGCAACGATGGGGAACATTAACAAATAAATGACAGCGGGGAGCGATTTTTGAAAAACCTGTAAGTTAGCGAGACGCCACGTTCGCTGGGCCGGGATGTCAGCGCAGTGGCGGGTTAGCCAACACTTTCTGCCGCTGTATATGTTAGTCTGAAGGCACACGAACCTGAGGAGGCCGCCATCTTCTTCAGCCGAGTCCAGAAGCACACAGAGCTGTGACGTCACAGCCGCTAAACACGACGGTAATGTCTCGCGCCGGCAGTTCGCTGCTGTGCAAAAACCGGTTTCGACACTTTCAACACTCATTTGAACCACAAAAGTTGCCCCTTGTTGCACTTTTACGACACGTCAAAGAAATGGATTTGAGCTAACTTTGAATCACTCGAAGATGTGTCTTGTCTTTTAAACAAGTTTCACAAAAAAAGGTATAAAAAGTTATACCAACAGGAAACTGGATTTAATGTAAAATGGTAATACTACGAGTCCACGAGAGCAACTGTATTCAATATGTATATGTAATTGTGGTGGTAACCAGAACTGTTAATTGGCCACTTTTAGTTAACTCAACATTATTAGCCTAACCATTGCATGTATGTGTATTAGCTTCGTGTTAAACAGCATAAAAGTTAAAATTGATCAAATCTCAACCACAAAGCAATCTGGCAAACCTTCACCTCACTAAGCTGCCAAGGCCAAAATAAACCTGTCACACTAAGGAACACCTTTACTGTCAGTTTGACTACATTTGTTGTGAAATCAACTAATAAAGTTAGGGAATTGAGCTAATTAGCTCACGTTACTTCACAAGAAGCAGCTTCCGGTTTGACCAGTCGAAAAAAGTCGGGACTCTTTAGTTAAAAGGTTACAAATAAACAGACGAGGCTCATTTGGGGAGCAGATCAAATGGTTTGTTTACAGAAAATGACATATGGACGTGTGCTTATTGCTATGACAAGAATATAAATATAAACTTTTAATTACTGAAATTCCACATAGTGGTTTGAGCCTTCTAGGATAAAAAAGTGCAGAATATTAAAACATCTGTTTAATATTCTGGAAACTTTACATTTTGGAACAAAACAAGAAAAATGTATTTTCTTTGAGCAACATTTTATTTTTTTCTCTTAATAAGTCGTCACTGCTCGTTACAGGGACAACCATCTTTGTGGAAAAACAAGTGACTTAAACCAGAGTGACTACAATGTACAAGTTGGAAATAATGAGCTTCTCACCAAAACAACATTACTTGCAAATGGGTAAACAATATTAAACATTAGCTCTATTTGCCAGGTTATTTCTTCTTTTCTCCCAACGTGGCCGCAAAACACACGGCAGGTCAATTGTACAAATTATTTTTACAGCACGAGCAAAAGAGGGAAAGAAAGCGGTGGACACAAGCTAGGATTTGTGAAGCGAAGGCCTGTACATAATTGCAAGGGGGGGAGGGGGGGGGTGCGCCTCAGGCGAGGAGGCGTACGGTCTTTCCAGTGACCGTCAAGTAATCCTCGTCGGCGAGGGCTCGCAGCGCCTCGTCAAACAGCTCCTTGGTGATCGCCTGAAAACAAAGCCACAAAAAAAAAAAAGAGGAAAAGTCAGTCAACGAGTCACGAGTCAGTCACCGATGGCATGTTCTTTTTTTCGTAAAAAAAAAAAAAAAAACGTATTTACCGTTTCGGATTGTCCTCTGAGGTCGTCAAGCAGCTGCTGGTATTTCATGGCGGGCGTCTTTCCTTTGGACTGGATCAGTTTCTTCAGGACTTGGGCGATGTCCTCCCGGCGCTTGCGCGCGGTGGCACTCATACCTGGAGGCACCAATTAAAAAGTTACCGTCGTTTTCTTTTGTGATCCTTTTCCCCTAAAAACCCATCTTTAACGAATTGTCTCTTTAACATCAACATGTCAAGACACACGCCCGACGCGTGTCACGAACCTGTGGTGAGAATCGAGATGTCCACGAAGCCCGTCCTGGGGTCCGTGGCCGACTGCTTGAGGGCCTCCCTGTGCAGCCGCCGCGCCTCCTCCACGTCGATGTTCTCCACCTTCTCGGAGAAGCGCACCTTGGCGTGGGCCTCCGCCAGGCGGATCAGGGACTCCAGCTGCCGCGGGTAGGCGGACACCATCCCGCGCCCGCTGCCGATCTTCCGCATGTCCACGTAGGCCTGAGGAGGACCGGGCGTGCAAACGTTTGGCGTCTCGAGCAGTCAACGCGAGGAGGGTTAATTATTTAGAGAGGGGGGCGGGGGGGGGGGGGGGGGGGGTGACGAACCTCGATGAGGGTCTGGCTGGCTTCCTCGCTCAGCCGCGGGTTGACGTAGGTCCGCGCGTACGCGATGTAGTCCCTCAGCACGGCCATGTCGAGGAACTCCTCCTCGATCTGCTCCTCGCTCTGGTAGTACAGCGACACCAGGTGGTGGGCCAGCCGGCGGTCGTACGCCTCGTCCTGGGGGTCCAGCATCAGGAAGATGAGGTCGAATCTGACGGTTCAGAGGCGTAAACACAGCGTTAAAACCAGGAACACGAACGCGAAAGCATGACATGATGGACGGGATGTCCTGTGTCTTAAACACAGAACACAGGAAATTACTTAAGATGCATGTAAAAAAAAGTTTGGAGTCAGTTCTTCACTTAAATTATAAAATGATTAACCCATTTAAAGTGGCAATCCTGATTCTGTTCCTTTTTTAATTTAAATCGGAGCGAAAACAACAGCAGTGTGACCTCCTTCAGTAACAGATTCCAGACTAACGGACGGCGTGGCGTCCACTGCTCCAGCGCTCACCTGGACAGCAGCGTGTGCGGCAGCTGGATGTTCTCGATGGTGGTTTTCTTGGGGTTCCACTGAGACTCGATGGGGTTGGCGGCGGCCAACACGGAGGTCCGGGCGTTCAGCTGGCAGATGATTCCGGCCTGCAGAGGAACAAACGCGAAAAAAACGGCGTGAGGGCCCTCCTCTTGCCAGCGGACGAACGCCCTCCGCGGCGTCGGTTAAAAAAAAAAAACAACAACAAAAAAAAAAAAAAAAAAGCCGCCCACCTTGGCGATGGAGAGGGTCTGCTGCTCCATGACCTCGTGCAGCACGGAGCGCGTGCTGTCGCTCATCTTGTCGAACTCGTCGATGCAGCAGATGCCGTTGTCGCTCAGCACCAGCGCGCCGGTCTGCAGCACCAGCTGCCGGGTCTCCGGGTCCTTGGTCACGTAGGCGGTGAGCCCCACGGCGCTGGAGCCCTTCCCCGAGGTGTACTGGCCGCGGGGCACCAGGTTGAAGACGTACTGCAGCAGCTGGGACTTGCTGGTGCCGGGGTCGCCGCACAGCAGGATGTTCACGTCGGCGCGGAAGTTGCCCCGCCCCGTGGCGCTGAAGTCCTTGCGCGAGCCGCCAAACAGCTGCAGCAAGATGCCCTGGAAGCAACAGGGAGGGGAGGGGGGGGGGGGGGTAAATACTTGGGTTTTCTTTACATAACAAGGCTTTAGTGAAGGCTGCTGGGAAATACTACGTGCAACTAATCACGCACCAATTCTCATAATTCATATTCGATTGCCTTGCGCTTTCTGATTGGTGGATATAGTCACACGTGGAAAGTCTTTATTGTTCTTTTGAAAAAGTGATGATTCCAGGGACATAAAAAAAGTCAAAACTGCACCAATGACTTTAATCAAACGCCTTCGGATTGCTGCCCGGCTTCTCTCTAAAACTCCAAACGCGAGGGTTTGCCAACGCACCTTTTTGATGTCCTCGTGCTCGTAGATGCTCGGCGCGAGCGCCGAGGAGAGGCGCTCGTAGACGTCCGGCTTGGCCGCCAGCTCCTTCAGGGTCTGCACCCGGTCCTCGGTGAAGAGCTTCTGCTCAGAGTCCTCGTCCAGGCCGTGCAGCCGCTTCTCGTCCGTCTTGCGGAAGTGGATGGCGTCGATGTGGGTCTTGTACACGGACTTGACGCTGCTCTGGCGGGGGTTGGCGCGCATGGGGACGGCCCTGTAGACGCCTGCGGGGGGATGGGGGGGGGGCGACAGGAGAGCCGTTTGAGGGGGGGGGGGAGATCCACACGTAGGAAGCATTCTGGGCAGTCGGCTGGACGCGCATCTCACCGGTGATGTTTATGCGGTCGCCCGGCTGCACTTTGTCCACCAGGTCGTTGTGGCCGTAGACGATGGTCGTGTGCGGCGTCTGACCGGCCGGCATGTCTTCGGGCGACTCTTGGATCTTGATCTGGAAACGAGAGGGCGGGTTGATGAGGCAGACGTCGTGACCCCCCCTACAGCCGCACCTCGTTAATTACCAGTTGGAAGCGATTGGGTGTCGTCGAGCAATCTGCCCCCCCCCCACCCCCCCACATCATCATCGTCGTCGTCGTCATCATCGTCATCGAACCCGCCGAACTCTCACCATCTGCTTGTCTGAAAAGGCGGAGCGGTTGTGAACCAGCGCCAGGCTGTGGGTGGTGTTGCAGTGGCGGCACACAGCCGGCTCGGCGATGCGCCCGCGGTCCACCTCCACCCGGGTGGTGAAGGCGCACACCTGGCACTGGAAGAAGGCCTCCTGCATCTCCGGGATGAGCTGCGAGGTGCGGATCACCATGCCGCTGATGGTGATCAGCTGATCGATGTCTGCGGAAGGAGGGGGGGGGGGGGGGGGGGATGAGCACTGACAGAAGTGTGATTTCGCTCCCCGTGGGCCGGGTTAATGAATCCACACACACACACACACACCTTCTGGGTTCAGGCTCCTCATGTTTCTGGTTTTTAGCGCGTTGTAGGGGCGGACTTGGATCTGGTACTCCAGGATGGAGTCTGGAAAGCGCTCAAAGAAAAGCTCGTTGACCGCCATGTCGAAGGTCGGGATGACTTCCTGCCAACGGAACAAAAGAAATCACCTCAATTCAAACGTTAAGTACGGTTTTTTGGATAAAGAAAACGATGGAGAGTAGGACATTACCTGTGGGTAGCAGATGAGCTGTCTGTAAAGTTCTGCATCGAAGGACTGCACGTGCAGACAGCTCACGTTGAGCACCGGATCGCCGACGACGCTGATCTGTGGTCCGAGAGAAATAGTTACGTTTAAAACATTTGCTGTGACCCAATCCTCCTTTAACGGCCTCGTGGACCGGCAGGCCGAGCTCCTTTCAGAGAGAGAGAGAACTCTCATTTGAGAAGACATTTTTACTCGGGCTCATGACTTGGACGATGATCTCTACCGAAAACAACCGGAAACCTCATCGAGTCGGACTCAAAGCCGACGATGGATCAAGCCCAAACGGAAGCGTCACGCAGAGCGACGGGACCGCGATGAAGAAAAAGAAAAAGCGCTACCTCCTCCAGCTTCTGCATGTACAAAGGCTCGTTCAGGTCCAAACCAGCGTTCTCATCCTCGGTGGAGGTCGGGTCGATGAACCTCTGCAGGAACCTCTGGGTAAAAAAAAGGGAAGCAAACTATTAAACAACCCCCCCATCGTAGTGAGAATGGGGAACATATGATGATGATGATGATGAGACTTTGTACCTGAAACTTCTCCTTGCACGTCCCCACATTGACATCCGTGCCCCAGATCACCAGCCGCTGGCCTGCGTTCGGCTCGCTGACCACGGGCCCATCAGCACTCGGCTGCAATAATAAGCGCGGGGGGGGGGGGGGGGGTTAAGTCCGTCATCCTCTATAAAAGGAAAGAACCAGATGTCGTCCTCCTCCACTCACCGGCTCGGACTGAAGATCCACTTCCGGACCCTTCCTGACTGACCCCAGGTCGGGTCGCTGTCTGGCCGGGGTGCCACGCACCGCGCTGCGGGGGGTCCCTTCCACCCTGGAGCTGGGGGTGCCGTACATCAGAGGGGAGCTCATGTCCACCTCGTTGGGTGGGACTGTCGGAAAGAGACACGGGGAGTCAACTCTGTGTGGGGGAGGCGGGTGGGGTGTGGTGGTTGGGTGGGAGGGAGGGTGGGAGGTTGCTTTGGCACCTGAGGGTCGGGGGCTGGAGAACAAAGAAGTGTCCTGAGGCGCCGCCGGACTGAGCACGTCGGTCGCCGGGGAGGTGGGCATCGGCATCAGGTCCCCGGCGGAGGAGTCCTGGCCCCTGCGGCGCTGAGGGGGGGGCGAGGTGGGGCCCTCGCTGCTGGCTGAGGACACGCGGGAGACAGAGAAAAAAAAAAAAAAGACAGGTTACCGGCAGGTGGACGCGTGACCGCGGAGGGTCTTCGTGACTTGGGATGGAGGACACACAAACTCACGGGTGGACGGGTTTGTGTTCCTTCCTCGCTTGCGCCCCCCGGGAGTCGATGATGGAGAAGACATGTCGATCTGTGGATGAAAAGTCAACTCACTGGTTTGTAAAGGTTTGTCTCTGTGTGCCTTTGTTTACTTGGTTATTGTTTTGTTTGGATCGGTCTGCAGAGCCTCTGCTTGGATAGCAGTGTAGGGACATTTAGTTGGTCCCTTTATTGTTGCATTGTTAACACAATAAAAGAGAATTCTCAAAGTGAGGCTCAGATCAGATGTTGGATACTTACTTGTCCTCAAGTGATGTTTCATTATCATGTATTTGTAGGCTTTGCATTGGCTGGTACTGTGGTTAAACATTTCCTTTGTCGCTATTATGCTGAATACATTTAGCTGCACTGGGAACATTAACATTGTAAAAGCAAAACATGAACGTAACTGGAAATATTATTTATAGGTACATTTTAAAAACGGCATGTGTCTAATCTTGCTTTTATCTGGCATCAATAAGCCAACTGTCAAGCTTCTATGCGGCCTATTCTCCACCTGTCCGTGCAACAATAAGTGAATTCCCAAACAATCAATAATAATAATAGTAAGTATCTTTATTTACGTTTCAGTTTTACTTGAGCATGGTGTGCCAATTTTTCTCGACGTGTAACATTATTGTTAAAAATGACGATTTCCTACTTTCATTGAAAGCTTTTGGAAAAGTCGACAAAAAAACGTTTCCACCATTTTTGACATGTGGCTGCAGAGGAAACAATGAGCTGAAACGTAATACTTGTGTTTGAAAGGATTTCACTCTTAAGCATGAGCTCCGAAGTCGATCTTCAATCGGATAAACGCGTCAATCAACATGTCCACAAGATTTATCAGAAATACGTGCATTAAGTTAAGATTATCCTTACCTCTTCTACTGTGTACGTCCGTGAGCTGCAGATCTGGCGCGAAACTGCGAGTGACGTTGTTTTCGCGGGGAACTTTGGACCAATAGCGAACCAGCGTCGCCGTTTTCTTTCCGGTCGATTCCTTCACTGCGGAGAGGGGGGGTCCTGATTAGTTTAAGTCGTTGCGACTTGAATTAAAAGCAACACAATGTTTGTATCAGTAACATAGGTCGTTTATAATTGAACTCAGACAACATGAATTGTTTTATATTGGATTTAAAAATGTATCTGCATTTATTCTGCGTGGTCTCGTGCTGATTGATACCCTGAGCCGCTTTGGTTTGGTTTGGTCCAATATTTTTGTATTTTATCTGCCAATTTTTTTTTGAAAAACATTGACAAAATGAATAAATAGTTGCAAAATAAACGGCTGAAAAAAAGAGAATTAATTAATTATGAAAGTTAATTTAAAACTGAAATGGAGACAAATATCTACGGCAGTTGGTGTCGATGTTATTTAAAGTAATCGGATCAAATCCTCATTTAAGTCGCAATATCATCAGTCTGAAAGAATATCAAACAACAATGTATTTTACCGTTCATTTAGACTATGAATTCTAATGACGGATTTATTTTTGCTAAACGTGTCTTTATCCTGCACGTGCGTTTATCGACCCGCAGGTGACGCAGTTTCCATTTACAAAAGATTTTGACGGAGTCCAGCTCACTCCCCGAGGGGCAGAAACACAGAAGCGTTTCCGAGAAGTGTCTGAACATGTGTCCCAAGACTGGTACGGCCCCAACATGTATATATATATATATATATATATATATATATACACAAGTATGTGTTTTTATAAAGCTATATTTAAAAATAATTTACCGTCATTTAAATCATTAAGAACAAATTCTTATTTACAATGACTAAAATAAAAAGACACGTCTTCTTTCAGTCAGGTCAGGACAGTGTACATATTGTACTCCCTGAACATATAACCACCTCCCGGGGAGGCTGTCTGTGGCTTTGGTGGTTTTGCCTGCCTAGTTTCACTTTTATTACATACTATTTATTACATTGGACCGGTTTTGGGATAGACAGGCAAAATAAACTTTATGGCAACGCACACAGGAACAACATAAGGATCCTCAAAAGGTAAATTAAAATTAAAGTAATTCAAAGCCAGTACTCCATACAATAAATAACTAAATCGAAACTGGAAAGTAGGACTGTTTTCTCAACTCCTCATGCACCGTATTACAGTAATGTGGTTACAAAGTGGGTCTAATTATATATATATTATTAAATATCAGTTTGCCAGACCGATATACATCGGTATGGCATACAAACTGATAAAAGTACTTCATTTTAAAGGCCGTATTACATCTTAATGTTGTCCATTGGCCTTATATCAATTTGTCATTGTATGGGTTGGTGGACTATTTAAGACCAATGGTTTAAAGCAGAACTCTCAAGTGTTGTATTTAAGTACCTTTTGAAGTACTTTCTGAGGTACTTGAGTGTGTTTTCATTCTCAGCATACTTAGATAGTGGATTTTTTTCCTCCACTACATGTACTTTTCAGATTAAACTTCTACAAACAATCAGCTGATAAAATACATCATCAGCACATCAAGTACTAACGATGAGCTACACGCTGACCACCTGCAACGTTAAAGTACCGCTTCTCAGAATCAGAAAACTATTTCCAAGTTTGTTGCACATATGAGGAAAACGCCTCGCTGATTTGGAGCTTAACTGTACAACAGTGTCATTTAACTACATACATTAATGTATGAGCAATGATTATTCAGGGAAATACTAAAACATAAAACATTGTGCAGCATTTTAGTTCAATTTATATCTTGCGGTCAGTAGTCTGTTTTTATGTGTAACATCTTTTGATACTGATAATGTAGTACTTTTACTACTCATGCTCCAGTAAATGATCTGAATACTTTGAACTAGTTCTACTTCTGGAGACCAATTAACTCCGTATGTAAACAACGCGCAACCATTCATAGCGTCGTAGTAAAATGTGGGCGGGGCCAGAACCCCGCCCCTCTCTCCTCAAATGGGGAGTCAACGGACACCACGTGACCGCTTGTTTTGACTTGACTGGCTCGGAAGAGGGCGGTACGTGTGACGTCGGCGGGACGACGCTACAAAAACAGTGCGCGAGCGGAGAAGCGCTCCAGAGAAGTGTCAAGTGCTGTCAGGAGAAGAGAACCACCGCTTCATTTTTTTTTTTAAATAGTAAAAGTGGGAGAACGCCTCTGCGGGTTTACTGCGCTGTCACATCCGCAGGTCGCCTCTTCAAACAAGTTACTATACTTCCCAAACCACGTGGGGCCGAGGGGGGGCGCGAGTCACCAGCGTTCATGTGCGACATATACAGCCTGGACTCCCGCTGCGTGTCTCCACGATGCAACATGAGTTGGGCGGTGGAGCCCGCTAACTTCTACGAGAGCGCCAAGCTGGGCGCCCCGCAGCACGGGCTCTGCAAGCCGGGCGGCGAGGGGCCCCCACCCATGGCGGAGCTGAGCACCGCGGCCGCCACCGCGGCCATGTACGACGACGAGAGCGCCATCGACTTCAGCCAGTACATCGAGTCCATGACGGCCGTGCCGAACCTGGAGCTGTGCAACGACGAGCTCTTCCTCGACCTGTTCAACACCGTGAAGCAGGAGAAGCTGGACTTCTACAACATGCAGAGCCCCCCCGCGCAGAGCGCCGACCTGCAGCAGCAGCACCAGCAGCAGCACCAGCAGCACCAGCAACAGCACCAGCTGTCGGCCGCGTACGCGGCGGAGCGGCGCGCGGACCTCGGGCTGGAGAAGGGGGCGTTCTGCGCGCCCATCAAGCAGGAGTCCGACTGGAGCGACAGCGACGTGTCCTCGTCCCTGCCCTCGCAGATCGAGAGCTGCGCGCAGACCTCCGTCAGCCTGCCGACGGGGCAGCCGACGCCCCCTACCACCCCGGAGCCCGGCTCCGCGGCCAGCTCGGCCAGGTCCTCCCCGCGGAAGGTCGGCCGGGAGAAGGGGAAGCGGGTGGACCGGTACAGCGTGGAGTACCGGCAGAGGCGAGAGCGGAACAACATCGCGGTGCGGAAGAGCAGGGACAAAGCCAAGCGGCGCAACGTGGACATGCAGCACAAGCTGCTCGAACTGAGCTCCGACAACGACAAGCTCCATAAAACGATCGAGCAGCTCACCAGAGAGCTCTCCGGGCTCCGGGACTTCTTCAAGCAGATGCCCAACCCGTCCTTCGCGGGCTCCGCGAGCGCCTTGAGCCGGTGACAGATTCACGGATCTGTGGACTGAGCCATAAGCAGACTTACCTCAACAGACATTTTCTCGATTTTTACCATCTGTAACAGATGCATTTTAAGCTTACCATAATGGCACTGGAAAATATACGATGTTGCTGCCATTTTTTGTGGGATTGTCCTCTGTATTAAATTATTTTACCACTGCATTTACATGATATGGTACATGTTATAATTCCAAACTTTGTATAAGAGCCAGCGCATGATCTTTTATATCGTTTGTATGAAACCCTTGAAAACATTTTGTTTATGGAATCTATAATAAAATTGCTGAAAAGGTGCAGAAATATCCTGGTCTGAGTAATCTTTACATCTACTGTGTGGAGGGAGCAACTGAAAATGTCACATCAGCAAAAATCCAACTTTATTAACACAGTGAAAGTTTCTTTGATACAGAGGTAGATGACTTTTTTTTTTAAGAGCCAAAAGTTCCCGTTGATGGGCGGCTTTGACAGACTGCACGCCACCGCTCTACCCTTGGGCTGTCAACTCCCAGTCCACAGGATCGCGTATCTTTAAAACACAAACAAGACCTTGTCTTCTTGCAACCTCAAGCTGTCAGTGAGGCCTTCGGGGCGGGGGAGGGGCGATCTGGCTCAGACCTTCGGAGGCCTCTCGTGCAGATCCTTGGAGCCGACTGAAGCCCGAGGATTGATGTCGCTCCTCTCACAGGCAGATTTCTTCCAGGCCGATCCAGAGGGCCGGTTTCCTGGTGACGACACGGACGTAGACGGCGAGGGGCCCCACTGCTTGCCCCAGGACGTTCTCCACGTCGTAACCTGGGAACTGAAACGCACTCCGTCAGAACATTTCTCTCACTGTGCAGCATTCCTTCAACACGTTTAAAAAAAAAATCATCTGAAGCTGCAAGAATACTCGTGTGCACGACAGGCTGACGTGACCTTTGCACCCTGCACATTGGTCCCGCGGCATTTCTGTTGATCTAAGAATTCATTCCTCACTCTAAATGTTCCCCTGGTAAACATCATTACTGCCTACAATGCAAATAACTCTGCATTCGCAAGATTAAAGAACTGCGCCAACGCCTGTAAGTCATATTCATGAGTTACGAACGTCTCCAGCGTAGAAAACTGCTTGCAAACGTTAAAAAAAAAAATCATTAAATATGAGAGGTGGGTGGGAGGTGACGTCAGTATTTCGCTGCCAAATTCCCGGTCAACGTTTTGTGACCAGCATGACTTCGTTTAAAAAAAATAAAAAATTCTTTCAGTGCAGCAGAAGCGTTATCACCTTGACACGACCAGATTGCAAGGCTTTGAGAACATATTGACACGAGATCAATGCCCCACAGTTTGTAGAAGCGACCCCACCTCGTGAGCCCCCAGGGCTGCTGAGTTCAGGATGGACGCGATGGTCTTCTGCTGCAGCTGTCGGGAGACATGAAAAGGACTCTGGACTCATCAATGTCCTTGTTAACGTTGCAAATAAAAAACAAAAAAAACAAATGCAAGTCACAGATTGATAGAAGAAGGGCGCTGAACATTGGGCGGCTGATAAGAACAACGCTGCTCGTTGTTATCGCGTTGGCTCACGTCGTTTCCGGACATAAAAACCACGGCAGATTTGACTCGATTTAAAACCACGGCACGCAGACACGTGTTCAATGAGGAGACATCTCACACGAGAAGGTTAAGCTCAAGGAAACTTCAGCGAGTCTTTGTGCTGTCAATCCTCCGGCATCACATTCGGTTTGCATTCTAGCCCGAAAGTTAAGTTGGCTTGATGTTTTTGGGAATAAAACGCTATTCGTTTTCTTTGCCAAGAACTGGAGGCGGCGGTTCGATACCGCAATGCCACACGCTGTCTGTGGCTCCAACGGGAAGCAGCCGGTTAGCTTAGCACGAAGCCTGGAAACAAGCTAGCACGGCTACGTCGGCAGGTAACAAAATCTGCCCCCAAAAGGAGGCCAAGAAGCAAAGTGGAGACTCGCAGGTGATTATTCCCCACCCAAGAAATGGTCTGACCACAAGCCTTTAAAAAAAAGAAAAAGCACCACGTTTGTAAAGATTAAACGGATGATTTATAACCAGTTGATTGGAGGCGGATCTTTAAACAGAGCCGATCTCTACGCTGAGGCGGCTGGACGTAGACGTGATATCGAGCTGCATGATTCCAGCTCCCCCGAGGAAGTGGACCTTTAAATACCCGATCCCCCCGGAAAAGTGAGACTCACCAACGAGTGGACATTCAAATGACAGAATAACCCCCCCCCCCCCCCCCCCCGCCCCCCCGATTACACCGTTCTCACCTTCACCTTCAAGGTGCAATTACTTAATGAAGAACTCAGGAACACTTCCAGCTGAATCCTGGTGTCTGGCTCCTCCACCGGCGCTGCACAGGGACCACAGCGCAGCTTTGGCCTGCGAGGAGGAGGAGGAGGAGGAGGAGAGAAACAAAGCGTGTGAGGTCTGTTTGCAGAAAACGTTGCAGTCATTTCCATTCGAATTTTAGAACTTTACGGTGTTTCCGGTGACATCTCCAAGTTGTCACTTCCACAGCGGTTGCAGGCCGGCCAGGAATAAGCTGTGGCCTCATCCACGCCGACTATCACCCCTGCAGGCAGAAACAAAAGTCTTTACATTTGGACATTTTGCGCACAAACCCCCCCCCCCAGTTTACGTTCAGCAACTGTTCTTTCACTCAGGTAGAGGAAACGAATAAATGAGCTACGCGGGTTTCCAAGTGTGTGTGTGTGTGTGTACGCGTTGTGAGGGGGGGGGCGTAAGAGATAAACACATCCCCTTCCATTTTTATCTGAGCCGGGCCGCTGATACAAAACGCAGCAGAGCGCTGCCGGGCCCCCGGAGCGCGTCAAACGCTGCACAACGCCAGGCTCCGGCCTCGCACGTCGAGGTGGGGGGGGGGGGCTTTTTCCCCCCACTGGTCATTTCCAGGAGATGAGTCCCCGCGCGCCACCAGGGCAGAAGATAACAAGTTTGTTTTATTGTTTTTCAGCCACCTGACCAAACACGTCCGGGCCAGAACCCGAGAGAGGACGCACAAGTCTGACCTCCTGCCCCCCCGGCTCTGACGCCGCCTTCACAGATGCGGGTTGTTATCGGTTTCGCGCCGCATTTACATAATTGGAAAGCCTCAGAGTGGGGGGGGGGAAAGAGAAACACCAACTCACATCTTATGTGTCTTTTTTGATGTGAGCAAATTGGAGAAATAGGGGGTAAACAATGCAAAGTTCTTTCAATCTGAAACCAATTTACACCGGATCGTTGCATCTGACATTCAAGCGGGCCTGATGGGGAGCAGACGCGTCGATTTCACTGACACTACGACGTGGGAATTGATTGAAATCCAACGAAATCCAATGTGTTTTTGTTTCCTTTGTCCCAAAACAATGAGAGCCTGAAGACACTGAATAACAAGCAGCAGAGAGCCGGTGCCTCGGAGCCACATCAAGGCCTCTCGCTGAGCCGCAGACCCGCCGACGAGGAATAAAAAGTGGTTTTCGTTCCGCTGGGGGGGGGGGGGGGGGAACCCACCCACCGGGGGCGCGTTCTGCAGGAATCAGAGCGGGGGGGGGGGGGGGGGGGGACAGGAGACTGACCCGAGAGAGAGCAGACGGAGTTGGGTGTGACCTCGGGAGTCAGGGGATCCAGTCGCACAGGTCCGGGCGGGGCCTCCGCCCGAGGCTCGGACACCACCTCCACCACCGACTGCTCCGCGCACAACAGGACTCCTGGAGAGGGAGAGGGTTACTGCAAACACACGTGCATGGGAAATATTTCTTTCCCTGGAGCTCCAGAGCGAAGAACAAAGAAAAAAAAAATTAAATCCCGTGTAGAAGAAGGAAAGAGAAAGTACAGGCCGAGTCTGTGGAGACTCATTGTGGGTCAGAAGGGATTCAAGTTTAATTTCTATCAAATGCTGCATATTATTCCTTTAACGTATCATATGTATGTAGTGTCAATCTACCTTTTCTATTAATGATGAATAAGACAGAGGTGACAGTTTACTTCCTCTACTTGTGTTTCATGAAGTACACACAAAGTACTTCTTCCTCCACTGCAAGGAACTGTTGACCCTAGCAGTCAGATCGATGCAGCAAACCGTGCAACACAATACTGAAATGGAAATCCTAAAGTGAAGAAACTCGGTTGTTGTGCTTTTTGGTGGAAGGTCAGCAGGTATATTTACTACGCTCTGGGTGCACGTGTCGCGGGTTTCGCGGCGCAGCTCTAACCGTGTTCTCTGATGGCGTCTGTGAAGGACACGCGACGGGGCGCGGGGGAGTTCAGCGCGGCGAGGACAGAGGAAGTGAGCGCACAGGAAGTGCTGACACACAGCGCCACGGTTCGCCCGCGCGGCCTCTCGGGCGGCCGCTCCTCCTCCTCCTCCTCTTCCTCCTCCTCCTCCTCCTGGAGAGCGGCGTCCGTCAGCAGCAGCCAAACCTCACCCTGGCCTACATCGCGACCCTGAGACGCAGAGACGTGCTCAGGAAACAAGACTGACCCAGAAAGACACACCAGGAAACACTGCACAGCAACAAAAAAAAACAACTAAAAACACCCCCCCCCAAAAAAAAAAACCCAGCTCTGAGGAGATTATCCAGTCAACGAGCTGCACGCCTTCAGGCTACAATCGTGTGCTGCGGCGGTGGGAGGCAAAGTCCACTCTGACCGAGATGAGATAACATCTCAGAACAAAGTTTAAAGGTCTCCCCCAATCGATGGCAGGGAACGTCCAGGCCTCTCACACGCACACACGCATACACGCATACACATACACATACACACACACACACACACACACACACACACACACACACACACTCACATACACACACACGCACGCACGCACGCATGCCCACACGTCAGAGATCAATCTTATCAGTGTGTTGGTTGAATTTATCTCAAGGGGGGGGGGGGGGGGGGGGGGCCCGAGCGAGGAGCTAGCACGGGGGCCTCTCGCTTCTCTTCCCAAAATGGTTGTTTTTTTCCGTCAAGAAGAAAACCAAAAAGTACCTGCGTTTCTCTCTTGTAGAGAACAGTGGCGACAAAACTGCAGCGACAGGTTTGGCGCTCGCTCTGTGTGGGGGGGGGGTGGGAGGGGGGGTAGGGGAGCAGACAGAGAGGAGTCTTAAGAGATTAGTTATCGCGACGATCTGCTGGCGGAATGTTCGGTACGCGCCGCGTCACCTGCAGAACGCCCGGGAGGGTTTGCCGGGCGGGCGGGCGGTAAAGCGGCGACGCGGCTCCGTCCTCGCCGGGCTCCACGGAGCTCTCCTGACCCGACAGCAGGTAGCAGAACCCCGGGGCCACACCCGCGGGTCGGCCTCCCTTTGAAGGAAAAAGCGCGCGGCGGGCCACCAGTTGGTGATGTGCAAACACAGAACACGATGTCGGGGCGCTGCGGGGAGAACTTACAGGGCGGCGCACACCAGGTGTGTCTCCGTGATCTTTGAGAGGCATCACTGGGGGCCACAGGCTGTCTATCAGGCTGAAGAGCCTGGTGCTCCTGAGGTTGAGACAAAAAAAAAAAAAAAAGGACAAAAAGTAAGAAAAGAGGCTCTGAAAAGGGCGGGTTGTGTGTGTGTGTGTGTGTGTGTGTGTGTGTTGGGGCGGAGGGGGTGACGGTGGGAGAAAATGGTGAATAAGGGACTTTAACGGGAAGATAAAGAGCTTTAACAGCCAGTTTCACTTCCACTGAAACGCAGCCCCGCTAAAGACACAGCTTGTTCTAACAAATTGGCAGCGAGCGTGCTCGGGCTGGCAGAGCACGTACGCTCCAAGAAGAAGAGAGAGAAAAAAAAAAAAAGAAGAAATTGTTTTCACACACACACACACACACACACACACACACACACACACACAGGTTTTTGAGATACTGAAAGGGTGTGAAAACGGTGCAGGCCGATGGACATCGCCACGTCACCCGTGGCGCAAAAAACAACAAACGTTTGGAAACGTTGCGGCTTTGGCGGTTAAAGTTTATAAAAACGCTCTGTTGGTGACGCCGGACCTTCTTCCGCCCGGCTGTTAATCTCTCGGGGACGACAGGTCGGATTTAGATCCCGCTGGATGGGTTGTTGCGGCGTTTCGTTTCCGCCCCCCCACCCCCGGGGACGATTAAAACAGGTGGCGGCCACGGGGACACGGCGCTCTTTTCTTTTTCCAAGAAGGAGGAGGAGGAGGAGGAGGAGGAGGAGGAGGAGGAGGAGGAGGAGGAGGAGGAGGAGGAGGGAGCGTTCAGGGCGGCCCGGCGACGAGGCCCGGCAAACGCCGCCGTGAGCGCGTCAGCCCGGTGGTTAACAACCTGTTAGTCAGCCCGTAATCACAGGGCTCCTTTGTGTGGAACTGGTTGTGCAGCCCTGTCAGGTCCTGCGGGGGGAGGGAAGGGGGGGGGGGGGGGCGTCACTCAAAGAAGAGTAACGACAAACTAAACACGACGCATTCAACTCGCTCCGAGGGACAGAATCAGCTCAGTGATTTTTCTTCTTCTTTTTTTTTCCTCCCTCTTTAGTCAACATACATCCGAGAATGGGTAACTTTTCAATATAAAAGGGCAATATTGACACGACACACTCTCCCAGCGGGGCGGCCTCTTGATTGTCTACAAAAGCACACACACCCCCAAGATTAAGTATTCTCAGAGAAAAGTTTGACATCTTGGAAATGACGCTCGCTCACTCCTTTTCTTCGCCAAGAGTTAGATAAGAACATAAGACTCCACTTGAGCTAAGAGTCAAGTTGAGTCAGAGGCCCGGGTAGCTTAGCTTAGAATGAAGTACAGAAACACGCCAAACAAGAGAGCTTTTCTCTGCAAAAGTAACTAAAATCGGACTGAAATCTGCTCTCCAGCTCACTCCTCTCTTCCTTTGAGTAATGGAGTTGAAGTCGTTAACAGTCTTGTAGCTTCTTGTTTGCCAAAGAGACGCGACGGCGACATCAATCTAGTTCATCTACCTCAAGAACTAAAAATGAAGCGCATTCCCCAAAATGACAAACTCTTCCCACCCATGTGTTTAGATTTCCCTATATTTACTGGTTCTCAGAAACGGGTGGTAGGGGGAGGATAGGGGTGAATTCCTTTTTTTTTTTTACCCCAACCAGACAAACGTGCTCTTCTACTCGGGCTGGTGCGATAGCCGCATGCGTGAGACCCGTGGAGATGGCCCATCCATCCATCACAGCGCCCTCCAGAGACGTTAAGAGGCTCTGCGGTGGCACCGAAAATACCGCCGCCGACGTAAACATAGCCACCACCCCCCCGCACCCCCCCCCCCCCCCCCCCACAGCCCAGCCGCTCCGCAAATGTTCCCGGGTCAGTTCTTTCGACTGCTTCTAATCTGGGAGACACAGAGCGTGCCGTTCACCTCGGTGTCACTTTGCACGTATACACATGTGTGAGGGCTGCAGCCGTTAAAACCCGGGCTGCAGGATCGGCTGCGGCTGCGGCTGGGGGGCTTGCGGCTGGGGCCCCCCCCCGCCACCCGGTGCCTCTACGGCACGGCGCCCTGAGGCATTTCGCCCCCCCCCCCCCCCGGGGTTTGTTGCTGCAGATGGCTGAGGAGCGAGATAAGATAACAGAGCACACATCCATATCACAGATTGGCAGATTGGTCTCCTGTTGGGCGTTGGACGTCAGGTGAAAAGATACCACGGGAGGGGGGTGGGGGGGGGGGGGGGGTGGATAGGTGTGACTGACCTTTCTCGAGTGACCCGCTGCACCACCTTAATGCCTCTCAGCCGGCAGGTCCTCCCCTGCCACTCGCGGCGGTAGTGGTGGAGGTCGTCGCTGCAGGGCAGGAGGTGGAGCTGGACCACGCTGAAGGTCCCGTAGCCGTCCTGGACGAGCACACAGAGCCTGGGGGAGACACAATTTGGATCCAACATGAGTACTTCTTAAATGTCCGAAGGCTTAAAACTGTTCTTTTGTGTTTGTTTTGTTAACATCCACGTTTACTTGCTATCAGCCGTCCTCTTCACTACTGTACTTGATGTACCAGTGGTCATGAACTCTGCACGGTCTCCTTAAATGTCTGTATTTAAGGGAGCGTGACTTCATTGAATAAACACCTGGCTTTTTCCTAGGGGTGCAAGATTAAGATGATTTTCGCCAAAAACAACTGGGTGTGAATCAGTTAATGGCATCAGCGCGTTCGCTTCTAGTCGATGTTCTAACAGAGGACTCAAAAGTACTCAGGATCCAGTCAGGAACCAGAGCATTTTGGTGCAACAGGTGTTTATGAATACATAAACAAATGAAATATGCGAGAGATAGCCAGGTCCCCTGATTAGCATATAAGAACGTGAAATGAAGTGGCATGAAATAAAGTGCCATTATGAAATTAAAGTACCATGAAATGATTACATTTCTTTAATATTTATTGCCTCATTTATTTATTTCACTATGTATTTCAAATGCATATTTCATTTATTTATGCATTTATTCATTTATTTAATTTGGAATAAAACGGCATGCCATACATTTCTGCCAATATGCATTGCAGGTGATCAGACCAGGGTGCATTCAGGGCGAGGCCATGGTGCAGCAATGGTGCAGCAATGGTGCATTCAAGTTCATCGGTGCAATCACGTTGCAGCAATGGTGCATTCATGGTGCAGCAATGGTGCAGCAATGGTGCATTCAAGTTCATCGGTGCAATCACGTTGCAGCAATGGTGCATTCATGGTGCAGCAATGGTGCATTCCAAGTGCAATCACGGGTCCAAACATGTGACATTCAAAGTGCAGTCACGGTGCAAACAAGGGGCCGCTGTGGTGTATTAGGCCGCCGGAATACTTTCACTGGGAATTTGTTGGAAACCTTTTAACAAGTTCAGGAAAGTTCAGGAAATTGTCTTAACATCAACGTCAAGAAGATCTCCATAAAACCTCTCAGGAGAACTGAAAATTAAAACTTTTAAAGTTTTGTCCCTCGACTGGTGGATTTCTGTTTAGTTTGCCTGCGCTGCACCTGCAGGCTACTGACTGGATCGGAATGAATCAATCAACCAGGTATTTGCATGGATGACACTTCCACAATAATTGGACGCTCACATGTTTCTTTTGTATCGGGTAATGCGAGCCTTCTTTGTTTCCCTAAGAGTGAGCCATCGATGCAATCAAACATGAATAGCGACACGCCAACGAACCGGGCTTAATGGTGACATGTGGGAGTGTTCCTGCTGCTGACAGAGAAGACCTCGTGAGCTGCTGCGTATTCCTACACGCTGCTGCTGCTGCTGCTGCTGCTGCTGCTCCCAGTGAGGGAGGGAACTGGAACCGCTGTGGGATCCAGTGTCTTGGCCCGTCAAGCCCAGACACGGGGCCCCGCACCAGCCCCGAGAGTAAACAGTACAGTTCGTATCCCCACGCGAGAGACAAGAGCGCAGTCAGGGAGGGGGCCCGGCCATGCACGCACGCACGCACGCATGCATGCATGCATGCATGCGCATGTGCCCGGACCTTTGGAAAGTTTTGAGACCACCTGATTAGGGCCTATAAGCGTCCCGTGTTGGTAAACACGGGGCCTGTCTGTGTTTGTTCGGAGAGACCTGGAAATAGAGATCTCAATAACATTCCTGCCATGACTTCTGGTGGCGGAGGCCAATGTTTTCGCCAAGATTATTCTCAGCTGTTCGCTTTATTCGCTCCAAAATCGGAACCATCGCACATCTCGGAAAAAGAATGTTTTTCTTCTGATGGAGCCACGGTTTAAAAAAAAAAAAAAGGCGAAGTGAAGATTAGTGCGCGGCTCATTTGAATCACTCACTCATTGACTCAAAAAAAAAAAAAAAAATCACACGTTTGGCAAGAAAAGGCCTCGGGCTCAAAAGCAACGTTCACATTCCTTCAGAAAGGCAAAAGTAACATTTACTACAGCTAGATGAATGCGTGAGATGAATGGGGGCATTTCTCACCATGCGCCTTCTTCATTGATCTGACTTTTGATTTTTGTTTGTGTAATAAAGAAAGAATAAAAAAATAGAAACGGACCAAAAATGTAACATTTACAATGACGTAAAACAGAGAGAAATGTCTATATCGAAGAAGCTGCCGGCAAGTATTTTTTATTTGATAAACTATTTGAAACCTAATGGAACCGTTCAGCTCTCAAAGTTTGTCACACATAGAAAACTAAAGGCTTATTAGTCCCTTAAAAAAATGTAACAACTTCCACAAGCATATTAATACACATTTGGTGATTTAGTATTAACAACAACAGGGCGGCATTTAATAGATGGACTCAAAGGAAGGAACGCTTGGGGAATGTTTAGGTATGATTAATGCAGAGGAACACAATGTATTGTTAAATTACTTGTGAGCAGGATCAGTTCATTTTTGACTTTGTGTTTATTCATGGCTTGTATACAACACCAGGGCTATCATTTAACCATTACTACAGGCATACAATAAACAAACAAAAAGTTATGGAACTGAACCAGCCTAAAGCCCCAATAAATAAATCAATACGACCCTGCTTACAATGGGAACTACAGCTGCCAAGGTCACATTCCGTGAGAGCAGAGTTTCACTTTCCCCTTTAAAAGCAGCTTGTCTCAACGCGCAAAAGACTCGAGACCCGAGGTGACACCCGACACAGATAGCAGGAGATGACTGATGGGTTTCTCAGTGGTACCAGCTTGACCTAAACAACATTCAGTTCCTCCTTTTACTCGTTACAGCCCGACTTCCTCAAAAGCCCCCCCCCACCCACTCCCCCCCCCTCCGTTGGCCAGGCTTCCTTCTCAGGCAGTTTTCAGGAATTTGTTTTTGGGAGCGTTCACAGAATTCTCAGAAACTACGGTTTTCTTCCCGGAACTACGATACACAGAGCCTGTGCACGCACGCACACACACACACACGCACACACGCACACTTCCCCCCCCCCACACACACACACACACACGCACACTCCCACGCCGTGTGCGCCTGCACATTACTTGGCAACGCACAAGTAAGTGACCCACGCATTGAGAACAGAGAGGCCTCATTGGTGGGGGGGGGGGCGGACAGGCGGGATTCCTTCCTAAGTGTTGCCCACCAATCAGTGGCGGCGCCGTGATAAACACGGTTGTAACAGGATCCTCGCAGCACATTGTGTTCCTTCTCCACAGAGAGAAGGGAAAAAAAAGAAAAAGAAAAAGAGAAACAACTCTCCTCTCACCCTGCAAACAGTTAATCTCCTTGTTTATTCTACTCTGAATTTACGGGAATTAAACGTCTTCTTTGGGCATAAATATCCCACTGGCCCCCATCCCGCGTGTGTGTGTGTGTGTGTGTGTGTGTGTGTGAACGTAGAGGCTAAACAACAAAAGGATCAAATGAGCGTGTTGTCCGGGGCGAGTGAGTCACAGAGGCTGGGGACACGACGTGAGAGTAACAAACTGTACTCGTCTTTGCACAGAGAGGGGTGAGTGGGTCTGAGGAGTAACCCCCCCCCCCCCCCCCCCACGACCCCCCCGCCCCCTGGAAGGGTACTATTAGACCCTAAATATACCACGGAGGTTGTTATTCGAACCACAGCACAATAAGATGTTCCAGTACACTTAAGTACATAAAAAAAAAATGTAAAAAACACTGATATAAAGTGCGTAGTAGTAAGGAGGCGGAGTCATCCAAATGGTCTGATTTCGTGCCGGCGTGGTCACCTTTGATCATCGTGGGTTGCGGAGGTGAGGGAGGGCGGAAGGAGCGCTTCCGGTCAGAGGGCGGCGTTTGTTTACGGGTCGCAGAAGCCGCGTGGCAGCGGCAGGTGTCATTTTACAGACCCGAGCTCCCTCAGTCAGCTGCCCCACCGCTCAGAGGAACCGAGGCTTCGCTTCCATTACTCAGCAAAGAACTATAACAACAAGCCGGGGGGGGGGGGGGGGGGGGGGGCGAACCAAAGTTCATGCTGGTGAGTCAGTAACACTAATAAGACCTCTTAGGTAAACCTCTTTTCGATAACATGGGGAGCTTTGAAGAGTCTTTTAACCGACGGAAACTTTGTATCAAAACGTCAACACGAGACTTTCTTAGATGAGACGGAAGGTCGGAGCCCGTGCTGTGACAGTGACACGCACCCCTGCAACTCCACCCCCCCCCCCCCCCCTCGAGGTGTCAATCAGCTCGTTTGGTTTTACAGCCCACAACATCCTCCTCTTCCTCATCATCATCATCATCATCATTATCACATCCAGCAGTTGATGCTGAAATTGATGCCAAGAATCACATCAATGTCCTCATTTTCAGCACAATTAAAATAATAACACACTGAGCGCTTACATAAACAATGATCACATTTCGGTCCCACTGGTTAGCGCCTCACCCAATTAAAAAACAGTCACGGCGCACCAGCCCTGATTTGTCCGTGCGCGCAGCCATCGGCGCGTGGGCACGCGCGTTCTTGGACGCACGCCGCTCCCTCCGACATTACGCCGACGACTGTCACGCCCAAAGTAGAGGACTTCTTCAATGACGGTCACTGAAACCCGAAAGCAGACGCGATGGAGCATCTAGCAGCTCCATCTAGCATCTTCCAGCACTACGATTTATTTCCCTGTTGCGGAGACTGAGGCACTTTTACACACATAAAATATACTGCTGGTTTTCCTGCTGCCATTAAAGTAATAGAAGCCGATGAGAACCTGCTCCACCCAGCGGAGAGCTAACGGGCAGCGATTCAACTCGCTGGTGGACCGGATCGTCAACACACACACGCGCACACACACACACACACACACACACACATCGCGCTGCACTTCCACAGAACTGGACCCGAGTTGTTCGCAGAGGCGGCTGGATTCCATTAGGAATGTTTGTGTCCTTCGTCGAGCGATGCCATATGTCTGGAGACAGCGCGAGCGCCTTGTGGGGTGGGGTGGGGGGGGGTGGCCCCCCCACGGACAACGGCCCCCACCACTCTCGAAACAGCGCACCAGCGAGGATGAGGCCCGAGGGAAAAAAAACCCATGCACGCAATTAAAGAACGATTCTCTTTCACGGAAGCGGTGTCACACAAAACGCACACACGACCTCCCGCTATGAGCCGCTCCGACGGTACCTGGTTCTGCCCTTCTCCGCCGGCGGGGGAGCCGAGGACGAGCCGGAGGGAGGCCTGGCCTTCAGGGTGGACCCGGGGGAGCAGTCGGGCACGGGCACGGAGTAAACCCTCTGCACCACCGCCTCCACCTCCTGCCCCACGCAGCCGGCCTGGCCGAGCCCCTCGATGGCCTCCAGGAGGGAGAGGCTGCGCCGCGGCGACGCCCGCGAGCCGCCGCCGCCGTGGCGCCGAGAGCCGGGGGAGGCGCCCTGGTGGAAGTGAGACAGGAAACGCATCTTGCAGGAGTCATTTTTAAAAAAGGAAGAAATGCTTGTGCTTATTAAATATGGGTATTTGTTTGATGAAAATAGGAGGACTTTGGATATTGGAGAGACTATTTCACGATACAATATGGACCCAACGAAAATTACAAGCAACGTCTAGCTGAACCAACGTAATATTCATTTCCCCTTCACACCACACGTCATTTGTCCTTGTGGCCAGACTTCATCTCAGTGAGCAGCGTTAACCACAGGAATCGCTGCTTTGAGAAAAAGGACGTGGTCGACCGACACATACATTTAGAATATACACTTCAATTTGAGTGTCTATTCGATTCTTTCAGAGATTGAATGCAACACGGTTAGTGTAAAAACATGTTGTGAAGACTTTCGGAATTCTAAATAACACATTGATGATAACATTCATAGACTATAGACACCTCGCGTGTGTGAGGATGTCATTTTGTCTTAATAATAATAATAATAAACAGCTCCATCTGAGAATAACCTCGTGAATTTAAGAGGGTTAAACCAAGTCGGCGCCGCGTCCAACACGACCCGAACCTTAAATAAAAGTGCATTTTGAACAATACGCACTTGCACAGGCTCCATCTCCGCTGTGGTCCCGCCCGCCTCCAGCAGGCCAAAGGTGCCGCACAAAGGCGGCGGGCCGCGGCGGCCTGCCGGGGGAAGGCCTCCGGGGTCCAGCTTGGCGGCGGAGAAGACTTTCTGGCTGAAGTGCGTGTTCAGAACAGCGTTACAGCCCGAGCCCTCGATGGAGAGAATTTGCCTGCAAAAGACCCAAAATTCACAAGTTTCAGTCTGAGCGGCTTGTCAACATTCTGGATGGAGTCTGAGGCCCAGAAGTCGGCCAAAGACGAAGAGTTTGTGCGTTTTGTGCATTGATGGCGGATGCAGAGACTAACAGCACATTAAATGGAGTAAATTATTGCACATACTTTGAGACTGAATGTCAAGCTCAGATAAGCAAACAAACAAACCACCTCCGCAGGTTTTCACCCTGCACAGAGTGGGAGATCAAAGAAGAGAAACTACACAATGCTTCTGGTCCTCTTTCACTGGGGTGAGAGATGCTTTTTTTCCCCCCCCACACTAGCGAGGCTCCACGAGCTCGATCGCACAAGACTTTCCAAACATCACAGACAGCAAAAAGAAATATTCCTTCCACCGTGGGATCAGACGCTCGCGGAGCCAGACCCCCCCCCCCCCCCCCCCCCCCCCAGAATAACACGTCGTGACCGGCGTGAGTCTATAACGTCCCTCCCCACTAAGGAGAGGCCCAACGCGTCCAGGAAGCGCAGGTCCGGACAGTTCCGGACAGTTCCGGGTCAAGTGTTTGAACCCATTGACACACACACACACACACACACACACAGGTTGATTCACACACGTGTGTGAATCAACCTGTGTGTGTGTGTGTGTGTGTGTGTGTGAGAATCAACCTGAATAGCAGCTCATTACGCCGCAGGTCGGTTATGCCCAAGTTTGATTCACGGCTTAATTGTTCCCACATGCGACACGGGTGAGTGACGAGGGCTTATCGCTGACTCACAGTCGAGATTCCCGGCTGACGGGAACCGCCGAACGTGCTGCGGCTCGCAGCGGAACAACAAAAAACGAAAAGGCAAAGCGGGTTAAACATTGCTTTTTTTTTCTTCGTCTTTTAAACCTGTCCCATTTGGATGTAATGATCCAAAAAAAAAAACACACACACACACTCAGTATGCAGCGAGTTAATAGCGTTGGGTGAAGCGAGCTGAAGTGAACTCTCAAGGTTATCAAGTTCGCCTTCTTTATGGGTTTTTGAGAGGCTGTAGTCTCTTTCTTTATGTAGTTTTTTTTTTTTTATCAGACCAGCTGCAACTAATATTTAGTCCATCCTCAAAGATATGAAATGGGATTTGAATACCGCGTCCTTTAACAAATCACAGTTGATAAAAGTGATTAAATATTCCCGAGATAGCTATTCAAACTATGTAGAAAGAGGGTCGACACACAACTAAAAGAAACACGTGCACAGCCTCATAGCGAAGTTAAATCAACATGTTCATGTTCACCAACCTTGTGCATTACTTTAAGTTAATACAGCTTATCAAGTACTGATGTCAAGTATCATTTTATCACATCAGGATTCAACTTAAACATTTCGCCATGTTGTACTTCAGCACCTTTTAAACCAACTGTGACAAAAAAATAAATGATTTTACAATGTTGAGTGAATACTACATTATCCCTTCTGTGACTCTCGGCACATTCAGGTCATATCTGTCGAGCAGAGAGCCGTGACGGGTCCAACGCCCGCACACAGGAAGCTGACCTCCCCCCCTCCCCCTTGTTGGGAACAGGTGTGTGGGCCGCTGTCATCATCAGGCAGGTAGCCGGGTTAAGGAGCGGCCCGACGCTGCTGCTGACGTCACGGGGGGGGGGGGAACAATCCCTGCAGGTATTTCCGCCGCGAGGCGTGGGCGGTGGGGGCGGAGCCAACCTACTCACAGATCAACCCACCGGTGAGTGTCCCGCAGGAAGCAAAAAGCCTTGTAAAAAGCCTTACAAGACTCTGAACTGCGGGGGTTTTTTCCACCTCAAGCCCCGTGGCTTCAGACACGTGAGAGAATACCGAGCATGTCAACAGCTTTTCGTGCTTATGAGATGTGAATATTTGGTCAGAATATTGATTGATTAAAAATGTCGACCTGCTGGAAGTCATTTGCACGAACAAAAGGGCGGTTTTGGGGGGGGGTTCTTTGAAAGAGTGACTGGGAGAGTTGCTCTTACTTGTGGCTTCAGGAATGGAATACAACAGGGAAGGAGAGGTGCTAAAGCCACAGTGGAGCTCTCGAGCCACCATGTGTTTTCAATCTCACTCCTTTGGCTCCCTATACTCTCTGCTCCTAAATGCTCCAGAAAATAATCCCACTCTGGGTTTTTTTTCTCCCCGGCTTGCTGGAAATGACCGAACCACTGCCAGGAAGAGGAATGCGAAGCATTCCCTGGAGCTGTTTGTGACGTCGGAGCGCCGAGGAGGCCCCTTCCGCCAGCCTGGATATTCCAGGAGTACACTCAACCTAAACTCCCAACAGCTGGAGTCAACTGCTGCCTCGCTCCATCTCCAAAACAAACCCTGAAAACACACACACACACACATCTGGGCCTCTGCTTGGTATGAGAGCAGCACATTTTCTTACTTAAACCCCCCCCCCCCCCCCCCCCCCAAAATGTATGTTAAAGCTGGGCTTTTGTTCTCAGTTGATCAGAACGCCTCGTCAGCATTTCACTCGTTGTCCTGCACGTGGTCAGTTGAATTGTGTAACAGAGTCCTTTTTTTTTTTTTTTTGGAATGCCTGGCAGGACACAATGCTGATAAAAAAAAAAAATCAAAAAGAGGGAAGTGGAAGAAAGTTACACTCATCAGTAGAATACTCATTCTTCACAGATTTGGGTCTCTGGGTCCCGTCAGCTGGTGTCAATTAACAAAGACTTGTAAGATTACATCTGCTCGCTACATCTGCTGCCACTGCCTCGCTGTGAAAGCCAGAACCTTCACGTTTATATAACGTTCTCTGCAGCGCGGTGGGGTTTTAGACCTCCTCATTCTGCTTTGATAAGCTGGACACATCATTGTTAAACTCGACGAATGCTTGAAAACGGTATTTCGTCTCCTCACCACGGCGGGTACACGTGGACGACGTCGCCGGGCGCCGGGATCAGCTGGGCCGCCGTCTCTCTGCTGAACAGCACCAGCAGACGCCGCCGCCCCCCCTCCCCCTCCCCCTCCCCCTCGGCGGGAGGGTCTCGGCGCCGGCGGGCCTCTCCGGGAGGCGGGCGGGCGGGCTCGCAGCAGCTCGCCAGTTGCATGCTGCACTCCTCGTGAACCTCCAGCACCTCCAGCACCAGCACGCCGGGCCTGTCCACTGGAGAGCAGAAGCAGCAACAACAACAGCGCAGATGTTTAGCGTGCATTGGCGAGTGCGCGTGCGTTTCAGTGTGCTCTCACGGACCCTCGCTCTCCGCGGGACTCATTATGCGCTCCGACTCCACGACTGTAAAAGGCGTAACTGACTCAGCGAGCACCCCCCCCCCCCTCGGGGTCAGTGTGCAGATCTTTGGAATTTCACCGTGGAGTTGACTCTGCTGTTTTTGGCCCGAGCGATGTTGTCGACAGGCGTAATGTGGAGAAAAGGCCAAATGGTGACGGTGCCCCGAAGCCGTGAAATCAAAACTGCGATAAGAGAGCGACTCGGGCTGCACATCGCATCGAGTTGTGAAACCCCGCGGCGTCGCTCTCTGCGCATGTTAGCGCCCCCCCCCCTCGAAAGTGGCCAGAGGGAGGATTTTGATGCGATAAGACAAAAACGTCAGTCAAAAAAGGGTGGTGGCGGCGGGGGGGGTTCATGTTTCAACATGCATTCGTCTGCACGTGAAATTAAAGCGCTTTGCATTTTGGGCTGCATGCGTTCATGTCGCAGATTGGATAACCGTCATCGCCCTGCGGTGTTCCCGTTCCCCCCCCCCTCCTTGGCCCAAAAATAAGCCCATTAGGTTGTGGGCGGGGCACTTGAAACACAAATCCAAATGACAAGCGCCACAGATAAACAGGTATCAGGTAACGGCGTGACATGGCTATCCGGTAACAGCGCCGTTGTTAGCGAGTTAGGGCGCAGTGAGGAAAACAAAGTCTCCTTAAAAGGGTTCGACTGCGCACTCTGCAGCGCCGGACATCCGACTGGGGGGGGGGGGGGGGGGGGTGGTCAAAAAATGTCAAACAACAAAAAGTCAATACAAACCTCCACCCTTTGACTCCTTCCCCTCATAAACCAGTCGACTGACCGCGGGACTCTAGGTCGAACGTGGGCGTTTTTTTTTTGTTGTTTTTTTTTTTTTTCCTTTCCACTATCAACCGTCAGCTTTACGAACTCCGCTCGTGTCCCATTATAAGGACACGCTTCACAACGACAGAACAGACAGAAGCGGTTTTGGTACGCCGCAAAAAGGAAAAAAAAAAAGAAAAAAAAAAGAAAGAACTAGGCGAGCAGTTTCCTGTCACCTACATACCAGGTTCACGGCTCGGATCAGAATGCAATCACGCCTGCTCCGTCCCACTCACAAATCAAAGTTCATTGTGAAGCGGGGGGGGGGGGGGACCGGGGATTCAGAGGCCCGTGTGTGCGCAGCGGATCCGGGTGTGATGGGGACATTGGACGTGTGTTAATGACCTGTTGTTGTTGTTGTTGTTGTTGTTGTTGCTGCTGTTGGGGTGTCGGAGATGGACTGGTGCCTCCAGAAGCTGACGGCGGACCTCTGTCTGCTCCGGAGCCGGCCGAGCCGCTCGGCGAGGCCTCCGCTGCGCAAAACAGAACCAACGGCAGGCGCCGGAGTCACTGGCGGAGCGAGGGCGGCGTTCACACAGAGCTCTTCATCTCAAGAGATATTGATATTTTGAAGCGAAACGCAAACCGTTGAAAGACTTCAGATAGCCATCTGTCAGATTTTGGGGGGGGGGGGGGAAGGGGGGGTCTTGGAGATGGCAATGACATTTAGCACGCGCGTCGTGACACCAGGTGTCCCTTTCATCCTCCGCTGCGCCGTGGAAACACTGACGCCGCTCGCTACTCTCAGTGCTCCTACTGTGAGGCAATGTACTTGATCTATACTGTATGCATGTGTGGATGTGCATGAATAATAATGACTGAGGTAGAGAATCGCTCTGGATCAAATCAACCCGAGCAAATAATGAATTAAGCAGCCAGGCGATGAAACACGCATTAATGTAATTGTAGCTTTGTCGATGCGATCACTCATGATTTCACAGCGAGCCGTTGACTCAACGCCGTGTTACACAGTCAGCAGTTGACAAAGGGAAAAACCATTATGGCCCCCGGGACTCGGCAGATATCATTAAAAGAAGCGGAATCGGTGCCCCCCCCCTCAACGCGGCTTTTTGATGAACGCGAACCGCAGTCAAACCTTTGAAACTTCCTCTTCTTTTTGGCGGAGTCCTGCGGAGCCCTGGACGGCGCTTTCTGAGGCGTCCGCAGCATCGCCCGAGCAGACCTGACCCAGTCACTCACTGACCTCCTGCTGCCCTCACCAGACCTGGGGGGGGAGACGGGGACGCCGACGCGCTCGCCGTCGGACACGTGGCCCGAGATCTCTGGCTCCGTCACCTAGGGTCACAGGTACTTCATTAATTAAAAAGATTTTACCCTCATTTTTAAATACAAAAAAAAACATAAAACACCACGACATATTGGGGTGTGTGGGGGGGGGGGGGGGGTCATAAATTCACTCTTCACTCACTTCATTTATGAGTCATTAAAGACTTAATCAAATCCCGCAGTGTACAATGATGCCCTGTCAGGGCTGTTATGTTACACAAGACGGGGCTTGAAGCCCGAGCTGCTGCTCGCTGCACCTGAGAAGAACCCGTTCTCATGGAAAAATCCACGAGTTCTCCCGTCGTGTGCAGACACGACCCGGCATACCAGGCCGCAGCCAGCCTACCCGCTCGCCTCGTTCGAAATCAAAACTTGACCCCCGGCTGGGCGCCGCGCCAGCTGACGTCACGCTGCAGCGCGCCACGGGGGGAGAGAGAGGGAGGGAGAGAGAGAGAGAGAGAGAGAGCGGAGAAGAACACTATGTCCTTGGCCCCGGCTCAAGGAGTGTTTTCACCCGGGCGCCGAGAGCATTGTAAGCACGCCGCTCCGGACCCTCAGCCCGCTCGCACGTTTCCCCCCCCCCTCCCCCCCGGAACAAACAGTAGTAAAAATATGTTTATGGCGCTGCACTGTTGACTCGGCCCTGATGTGGTCGAGGTCGTTGACCCTGGGAGCGGCTGGTGCGGGAGGCCCGGGACACGCTTCATCTGGCCGGCGGACGCCCTCTTAGGACTGGAGAGGCAAAAAAAAAAAAACCCGCCCTCGTGGCTCCGCCTATCCACTTTCAGCACTGGTACAATAACACAGGAATCTGGCAGACATACGTGCAGTGAGTCAGCAGTAGATTTATCTGGAGTAACAAACTTGGACTGGGTTGGTTTCTTCTGTATCCTGTTGGATCCGGTTTTAAATTGGCAAGATCTCAGAAGCAAAATTCAGACAGAGTTGTTGTTCTGCTGCTCTAATTAGATCGAAATCAATTTTATTTTTTATTTTACTGAAACGCTATTCAAAAAGATGCCGATTATCTTTTGTTGCTTTGATGGCAAAAAGTTCTTAAACATTCATCGGGAGTCTACCTTTTTTTCCCTCCCCATCCCTCCTTTTTCTTGTCGAATCAAAAAAAATAATAAGTGAGACCTTCCTGGTCCGACTGTAAATAATCAAAAACCGCGATGACCAAAAAGGAAAAAAAGCAAAACATGCATACAATGCTACGAAAATGTTCTTGCAGTACTAATAATACTTTTTTTCTCCACAATACCAATGAAGAAACTAAATACTCAAATGCTATTCCCGTTACTGAACATGCAGCCAAAAAAAAACAACATACAGACATTTGGGTACAACCGCCTTTTTAAAAACTAGGACCCCCTTCCGTCGTTGTAGGAGGCGTCCGACCACAGGCCTCCATTCAGGTGATCTTAAGCCCTGCTCCACCCCGGAGAGCTGATAGCAGCAAAATAAACTGCGACAAGAGGAAGTAGCCGGGTCTGTGGGGCAGATGTTAATCTGCTTCCTCTCTGCACTCTGCAAAGACTTCGTCGCCGAGCCCTCGTTTTGCTAAACTGCACCTTCACTCAGTTGATTAGTGGCCACATCAGCGTACGCCGGTCCGATTGATCGCCGGCTCCCATCGTTGGCCGGGACGTTTTCAAGGACGCTTTCCCAACAAGGCGCCGCGTGTGGTCTTGAACCTCCACCACTCCTTGGGCTGTTGGTCGAGGCCCGGCTCTGCCTTCAACAAACAGGGATCCCCGCAGGAGCAGTCGAGTCTCCGCAGCATTACGGGGGGGGGGGGGGCACCAAAGATTGACTACTGCGATAACACGGCCCTGTGTGTCTAATGACAACGCGCGCGAGAAGTGGGTTCGGTACAGAGAGTCCGCATCCCACCACGCTGGGTTTTCACCATTGTTTTCTTTGGTGCTTGACCCGCTTGTTGTGCTGTTTTCTATTTGGTAATCAGAGGAAAAATGGCCAGAGATCAAGTGGCCATCACCGACTTGTTTTGTCGTCAAAACATTTAAAACCACTGGAATACAAAAAGCAGTAAAAAAAAAACCAATGATTTAAGCAACGGCAACAATCTGCTTGAAATAAATGATTAATAGACAATAAAAGTCTATTCATTTCTTGTCTATTGACAAATAACATCTCTACGGTATTGTGGTTTCCATAAATAACACTAAAGTTTCAGGGAATAAAAAGTATCTATTGTATTCATTGAAGCAGAAAGCATTCCTATGTATTTTATCATGTTCTTGTGGATATGCAGCAGTTTGGACAGTTTGGGTTAGGACCAAAAATGTTTTGCTGTGCTGGCTTTGGCCCCGATGGGCTCAATCAGGACAGGACATGAGGGAGAGAGAGAGAGAGAGAGAGAGAGAGAGACACCGCGTCACTCCACCTAACGGCGCAGCATCAGCTAAACAAACATCAGGGTAAACGCGACGCTGATGTGGCGACCTAAAACCCAATTAACGAAAAAGGTCTTCTTTTAAGTGACACAGAAAGACGTGCATTCACGCCGTGCACGCCAAAGCTGAAGGCCCATCAGTCTTAAACCACTCGGCAACAAGCCTCATTCTGGCGACTTGTAACATGACTGCGTGCATGCGCTGGTCGATCGACGTCACACTTTTAATTGCAAACAGACTGGGCTTTCAAGAAGTTCTATCGGGGCTCAAGTGGATGTGTGGCGCCATCCAGTGGTCATCAAAAACACACAAACCGAGTGCCAGCCTGCAGACCACGTGCACAGTCAACAGAAAGTTTGTGGTTATGAAGAGTTTACTCACATCAGAAGGTTGAAGGGGCGACTCTTCTCGTTTTTCAACGGAGGGCTCGGAGTCGCAGTCGGAGATTTGCTCCCCGCTGTCCTTATGGACGTCTTCCTCAGATTCGTCCAGATCACTGTCTGTGTCAATGGCAGGAAGGTCTTCTGAAGAAGAAAAAACAACCCACTTACCAGCTTTTTCCTCAAAGTCTCTCTCAACAACATTTCAGTCGAGCAGCGAGTAGAAGCGGCTCAGCTGTGTCGCTGTTTCATCCAGCACGTTCCTTACTTGGGTGGCTTTTTATTCTTTTTACTTGATCAAGTATTGAGGAAGACAATATAGTTAGTTGAGGCAACTCATCAAGCTCAATTGAAGTCAGATAAAAAGTTTTTGGCGTTTAAAAAGTGCTGAGAAATTGTATACGTTATTGTTAACTTCAATGTCTGTCGACATAATGAAAAAGGACCCCACAAAGAAATACAATTATTTTATTCATTTTCCTTTGGATTAAACGAAAGGTGAAGAAAAAAAGTTTTATTTCTCAATAGGGTTCTTTTAATAATGTTGCCATACACGAATAATAACAATCTAAGCTTCATTTTCATCACATCCTCCTTAGCTCTCACCCCGTTTCCAAAATTGCTGTCTCCATTAGTCATTTATCCACAAAAACATAAGGAAAAGGGACAGAAAGATACTAAAATCACCCTTTTGTTGAAATGATTCAACATTTGACAAATCAGGAAACGTTTATTGCCATTATATGTTAGACATACATGGAATTTGACTTGGAGTTCACGGCTACAATAAGAAGACCGGTACCACTCTGACAGGAAGAGCGATATCAATCTGACTCCTACAAGTACCTTTGTCCGTGCGCAGCATGCGCAGCGCTCTGCTGTAGGACTGAATGGGACCTGAAGGACTGGTTGGTCTCTGAGGAACCTGCTGCTGCTGCTCCTGGGTCTCGTCAGCGGACTGTTCACCGTCACTGGAGCTCCAGGCGATGTGCACCGGGTCCTCGATGACCGCAGCGGTCTGCACTGAGCCAACACAAGATGATGCATGAGAGGATGACATCACGCTCTGATCGGGAAAAGATGAGGCAACTGTTTTCATATTTTAACAGTTAAAATCTCAGAAGGAGGAGCAGCTGAAGTCCCCCCTGCACTCAAACTGAATCCAGTAGTTTAAATTATTGTGTGTTTAATTAAGAAGAGGGTTGGGTATGGTTTCAAATTAAACTTAATCTCAAACATTAGAAAGTTGTCAAGCACATGCAGCTTCACTTTTCCCTATCGTTCAAGGAAAAAACTGGAAAACCTGAGAATTAAATCACGAACCATCTGATTGAAGAAAGTAAACAATATTACAATGGGACCAATCATTCAATGGAAGCTTTCACTACTTGACCGTTTTTGATAAGCGGTGGTGTGAAATCATCAGTTAAACGCAATCTATTGCACAGCCCTTAATGAAAGAAAACAATTACCTAAAGTGGGGAACTTTCTATAGTCAGACAGTTTCCTCCCTGATGTCTGGAGATTATTCTGCAACGCAAACACAATTATCAACAACGTGAGAGCAACGTGAGAGCAACGTGGTCACGATGAATATGCGGCTGAGGGGGGGGGGGGGGTGGCAGGTTTGCATAAGGGTCAACGTGGTCACGATGCATAGTCACTAAGGGTGATGGCGGGTTTGCATGAGCGTCAACGTGGTCACGATGCATATTGGTTGAGGGGGGGTGTTGTATGGTTTAACATATCTCCAGGGGGGGGGGGGGTCAAACCTCCATCGCTGCAGCCTCCAGGAAGCTGTCTCCACACCGCTCCCAGCTCCTGGCGGAGGACGCAGATGAAAGCGATGGCGGTTCTCTGCCCGCTGGTTTTGAACCGGTGGACCTCTCCACTTCGTCCGGAAATAAAACACCCGTCACGTCCTTGAAGCATCTTCGACGCTACGATAATTAAAACGAAGAGAAAACGACGGGCATCCAAAACTTAATCAAAAAGAGATGGCTTGGTTGCTCTTAGTCGGAGCTGATTATAATTGCGGTGGCGGTTTATTTATTAAAATTAACTATTGCAATACAAAAGTGGTGTACCTACAATGCAAGCTAACATCGGTACATACAAGTCCTGACAGGTAAACTCAGCTCAGCTGTGGGCCGGTTGAGGCGGATCCTGACAAAGCTAAGTAGCCTGTAGCATAGAAGTTAGCACAAACTGGCTAACGATGTAGCAAGCTAGCGGGTTTCTTACCTTTCTGGAAGACATGGCGACAAAATAAAATAAAGTTGAAGCCACAGCTGTTGCTACATGCGTTTCCACATGACGTTATCTAGTGAAATATGTTTAATTGACCTGCCTTTGTTTAATAGAGGTTTGCCGGTGGTTGCTAACTCACTAGTTTGCAAACTAACTAACGTTGAGTTAGCAGAACACACCAGTTTAGGCTGTTACTCAATCTAAGTGGGGTGTGCTTCTTTATGCAACCGCGTGGCCCGGAGGACACCCGTGTATCTCTGTGCGTTAGAGCTTCTTTCTCATTCAAAGTAAAAGTATCTATACAACATCACTCTTAGTACTGTGCAATATAAACATACTATTATGGGTTAGGTTACTTAGTATATCAAGAAGTTGCCGTTATTTCCACCCGTACCAGCTGCCCCGTAATAGTGATCTAGCCTTCACATGAATGCATCGTTGATTCAGTATTAGGTGCATTTTCCCCTTATACTTTTAATTCCATAAGTATGGTAATATTCCGCTAGTCATTTAAAAGATCTGGATACTTCTTTCTCCACTACTAAATAAAATGACAAAAATGAAAGTACTCATTATTATCCCATCGCGGAGTCTTTTATGGTTTTAGAACGGTTTCCACCTCTATTTGTATTATCCACTGTACCAAGATTTTTTAATTCTTTGGAAGCATACTACCTTAAATATTAACTGACCCATCCCTCTAATCAGTAATTAACATGACATTTCAGAACTATGCCTTTAAATCCTGTGATGCTAAATTTGACTCATCCATGATTTGGCTTCGAATCTATTTTTTTTCTTGAAAAAACGTTAATGACCAGTGTGCAAAGGATATTTTGGTCTCAGTAAGAAACTTCAAACCGCTCTTTGTCCACATTAGACCTCAGTGACAGCTGGTATTTCCATAGCAACTATAAATTAAATATAATGACAAACAACTGTTTGCTCCTCTGAATAAGAAGGCAAAGAACTACATATATAACCTTAATAATCCGGTCACTTTAAATATAACACAACAACCCAGTAATTCAAGGATTAGCCAAAATGTTTAAAAATGCATTCAATTTAAAAGTAGAACATAAACTAACCTCCCCTGGCCTGCAGCAGATGACTTAATTAAGTGCTTATAATATAACATATATAACACTCCCATGGACTCGAAACGTAATTTTATTACAGCAAATTCATCCGAATCTTCCAAATAGCAGGTTAAACATACAAAAAGCTCACTTAACATAGTTGTTTTTTTATTAAATATGTAAAAAGCAGGTCAAGTTATTCACAAATAAAATGCACACATGCAACACGTTTTTTGGGGAATGCATAATGAGTGGGACGTGAAAAAAAACAAAAAACATTTACCATTCATTAATTATTGACAGTACATGTTTACATTCTTTTTCATTTACACAATAATATATAACTAAAGCATTATGGTGCACTGCCCAGTTCAATATTAGTAAATGCAATATTAAGAAATGGGTATACAATGTACTAACTGGAATATAGCATAGCAAATTACTCAGTGAACCGACTCTTCCTAAAACCTGTGGTTTAGAAACAATAAAAAAAAAAGACCTTAAAAGAACTTGGAAAATCTGAACAGACCACAAGTTTTCAGCGGAGGTTTCAAACTTAAAATGCTGCATCATAATACAACTAGTCCACAATAACGTTTCTTCCTTCCCTAGGTCTATGGCCTTCCAGGTTAAGAACATCACCAGACTGCCCTGTATGCTTTGAATAACACATCGTTGATTATCGGAAATCTCGAAAAATTTGCGAGGACAGTCGTCCAACAGTCAGAACTTGGCATTTTACTACATTGTATTCACAACTCATTGACTGTACCGTCCTCCTTCACGAGGATTCTATTCCAAAGGCTTGACAATAATAAATATGGTGAGAGTCTATGGACAGATTGTCCAATACAGAGTCAAATGTCAGTGCAACATATGAAAGGTGGTTGAATAAGAGCTACTACGAGCCCTTTCGGGGCTTTGCTTATTGCGGTATTGTGACTATTATTCTTGATATGCAAAATAAAAATAAAAAAACTAAAATGAGAAGGAAAGAAGCTGGGAAGTTAACACTTGCACTGGCAGGTAACAGTCACCCGTCTAAACTTCAGCGTTTCATCACGTCTACTGTAGGATTTGAATTGAGTTTCTACAGAAACACACACACACACACTTACGCGCACACACACACACACTAACACGCACACACAGTCCCTTAGAAACTTCTGTGATGGTCTGAGCTTGTTCCGCTGGTGGAGGTTGTTACCATTAACCTTCCCCAGCAGTTCACCACGAGGTCACGAAAAACATTGAACAGTGAGCAGAGGGATACAAAAAAATAACGATCAAAAAAAAAAAAAAAAAACTGCCGTTGCTTCTATTCAGGAGGTTTGCTTCATGTGCTCAGTCTTTGAGAGAACAAAAAAAAAAAGGAAAACCATGAGGGAAAAAAAGAGAAAAGAATCAAAATCCTTTAACAGTTCTCACATATTTAAAAAAAGAGGGGCGTAGCTGTGGTGAGGGATGGTGGCGCTCAGTATTCATCCTGCTCCTCCTGCTGATCATTTGGCGCCTCCTCGTGGGCCTGCTGGTCCACTTCCTGTCCGTCGCCCTCAGCCAGCTCTGCTCCCTCCTAAAATATATATATATAAAGGGGATAGATGGCTTAAGATTGCTACTGAAGTCTGCTGCTGAAAGAGCTTTGGTTCTCTGCTCCAAACCGAGTCGGTCCGGCTAAAATCTAAATCCCCCCCCCCAGGCTTGAATGATTTGTTGCTGGCTGTTCTCTTCATAGGTCCCTTTTGTGTTCAGTTGAGCGGAAATGCCACCATCAATAACTGTCACTGTGAGATAACGTGTTATATAACCTCTTTTAAAAAATATATATATATCTCTCTCCGGGTATTCTGACCCGCAATCCTCATCACACCGAGTTGCAGAGAGAGCACAGACGGATGTCGGTTCAAGGTGCAATGTTATGATGAAGCAGTATGCTTGCTCATAGTTATATCTATCTTGGGCAGCTGCATTTATTGTCGGGGGCCTCAATTTTTGTGGCTCGAGCTTTGGGGGTTAAACAAATGTGATTCCCACCAAGGCAGGTGATCTCATTCAAAACGCACAAGAAATTCCACATGATTTTACCACCAGGGGATCAATGCCATTCATGTGATTTACTGCTGCAGCAAAAAAAAAAAAAAACCTCTCCCCAAATCCCTCTGGGATCAAAAGAAGCCTCGCGGACTCACCTGTTCGTCTGTAGCGTAAAGGACCTCCATCAGCTGATCGACAAACGGTGCGTTTTCCTCCCCCTGGTCCTGGCACAGCAGCTCCACCTCTCGCAGCTTGCTGAAGTAGTAGTCCCTCTCCTTCTCCACTCCTTCCAGTGCCGACTTTAATGTCTCCATCTGCGGGAGAAACAATGTTTAGGGCCAATATCAAAAAACTTTTTTTATTTTTTTTATTTTTTTATAAGGACAATGTGGACTTTGTTTAAAGACCAAAGGCAACAGATAAACACAACAAACAACAACAGATAAGACACACACACACGTCACATGTAACAATCCTCCACAGTAAATTGCTTACTAGATTATTCTATGGATTGGAACTCAATCGTCATCTTATCGTTGTTCAGATAATCTCTTGATCCTTTCAGTCACTGATTCAATAAAAACTAGTAAACACATTGAGCATTTTAAATTGAATACTGCTGGCTACTGGTCACACAACGCATTCAAGTTGAAGAAGGACTTAACAGGAACATGTTTGATCGCACAATGGAACAATTACACTTCATGTTAAATCCTGTGTACGGTGTAAAATACAGTTATTTAGAAATATTTAGAAATGTAAACAAGACTTGACCGTATCAATCACATCAAAGTGGTCGTCAGTGTGAAGGGTGGCTTAAAAAGGTTAAAGTAGTCTTTGGTGTAGGAGATGCTAGACTACATGAATATTAATTTATGTATTAATTCAAGGTTATTCAGAAATGTTCTGTGTAGAGAGCGGAAAGCATTAGAGATTTTCTTCTTATAATAATCAATGAACTGTCTCAGGCACTTTAGAAGCACTTGATCACACTTTGATTGACGCGTGTCTGGTGTTCCAGCTGATAAGTGAACACAGTCAAGTGTGGAGTTGTGAAGAAAACAAACACACCTGCTCGGTAAGATGAGTGACCTGTGCTTCCAGTTCTTTCTCTCCTTTGGCAGGAATCGGTGTCGCAATTGTAGGGATCTTTTTGGCAGACGAAGGTCTGGATGTCGGGGTTGCGATTTTGGGAGTCGTAGAGCTCGACCGTGACGCTCCTACGGCGGGCAAAGAGGGTGTTTTACTCAGGGATAGAGGAATAAAGAGTTACTAACACCACGGGTCTGGTAAATAAATGTGAAAACTTAACATTACACATATTTTTGCATGGCATTTTCTGCTTTTGCTGCAGGAGGAGCTTACCTGCAGTAGGGGAGCTGGCTGCATGGTGGGACTTCTTTGGCAGGTTGAAGATCTGCTCACCGGGGTCAGGTGGGGGAATGGCATCCTGACCCTGTCTGGCTGCAACTGGGTCGTACTCTTTACCGTCGTAATTGGCATCAAAGAACTTCTTAAACCACTGGATGAAATCGAGATTGTCCTGAAATCTGCCTTTGACCAGTTTCTCTACAGGAATAATCTGAAGCGAGGGGGGAGAAGAGAGATTTTGAAAAGGGGGGGACTTAAAAAGTGTGGAGCAGTAATGTAATGAGCAGTAATGCAACGTTAATTACCCTGAACACGGTTTGAGTGTCATTGAGCAACTCACCTTGTCCACATTCATCCGTTTGAAGGAGGCCTGCAGCAGTTTGAAATTGTGAATGTACTCGTGCTCCAATTTAGCTTGAAACTTGACCTTCTTAAGACTGATGCAGCCGGGGAAGAGCAGATCCATGAACTGGCAATACGCAGCTCCTGCGGACGGGACTAAATGTTAGTTCAGGACATAATCCCTTGCGTGGAAACTTCAAAGACTAGAGCCCAGATTTGGGACAGGATTTAACATGGCGGGAAGAAAGAGAAGAAGACAAAAAAGCCCAGGGACTCTAGATCATTGACCCGGTTTCCTTAAAAAGATAACTATTTATGCAGATACATGTTAACGTGGCTAATATTAACTGAAGTCTGGTTAGGGCTTTATCCATTTAAAAAAAAAGGGCAGCAACTCGACCTGGCAGCGTGTCAACGATCAGCTCAAACTCACATAAATCTAACTAGAGAGCGCACACACACACACACACACACACAGGTAATCAGCATCAAACAAGTCGCTTTGAAGTTTGATTACTTGGTCAAAGCAAGACAACACTGCAAGCTACAAGTTTATTTATAGACAACTACCTGCCAGAGAGAGGCGAGCAGGTTTCCACACGTTGCTTTAACTGCCACCTTACACAGAATGATTTGCCCCCCCCAGCACTACAGACGAAGATGTAATCTCTTAAAAGCCGCCTCCCATCTCAACCGGCTTCGTTGTCACAGGCGCAGCGAGGAGTACGGGGAGCCGTGTTTGGTTCTCTTCTCACCTGAGGAGAGCTGCTCCACTTTCGTGTAGTTGAGACTGACGAGATCGTTGACCCAGGCAGTGATGTCATGCCTGCTCATAGTCTCCTGGGTTATTGAGGTAGAATATACGTTGACCGCCATCCCCCAACTGCAACAGAGAAACAACAACATTTAAGAACAAACGCAATGTGTCCGGATTCATTTGGCCTCAGTTCAAATTGGACACAATGAAAATGTGTTTTTGCGTTGCTTACTTTGACTAAAATAGTTTACTGCATTTTGTGCAAAACGGATTAATCTAAATAGTCAGAAGGCAACAAAGATGGCTTAGAAAGATGTCATTTTTACTGCTTACACGGAGGACATTCAGGCTCACAAAGAAAGCAGAACAGGTGCAGAAAAATAAAAAAAATGCTTCAGGGATCTCAAACTTTGATCCTTGGCCACAGCACAGCGGATGAATGCATAAAATGTGTTGGGGGTAGGAGGGGGGGCTCATTGACACGGTTTCCCACACAGTGGTCATACCTGAGCAGCAAAATGTATTAGAGACGACAAAGTGCCTTTCTAGTTTTCAATCAATCAATCAATAATTCAACAAACAACTTCTTGTTTGCAGTTTACCGGACAGCATGCGGGTGCCTTCATTTTTTTCCTAAAGTAAAAATACAGAATGTTTGGAAGTCGGCCCTTCGAAGCCCACAAACTGACTGTGTGTCCACACTGCAGGGGGTTGTATTTGAGTTGATATGTACACGACAAAGTAGTACTCAGTGATATTCATCCCAAACCTCAAATCAAGTTTGCAATCGTCTTCAATTCCCTTTACAGTGCTGCATAAACCATTTCCACTTCAATTGGAAAAGCACAGCAGGACATCTGCATTAAAAACACGCGCGCGCACACACGCGCACGCGCGCCCTTATTCACTCATGGCAACCACTGATATGGTGCTCAGAAATCATGCTAAATCATCATCATCCTCACAATCCAACATGCATGCAGGGTGCTAACCAACCCTGCGCGTTAAAGTCGGGCTATCTTAGCCCCACAGGAGCGGATTCCTCCGGGAAGCGAGTGAAGGAAACGGGGGAGGGGGGGGGGGGGGCGGGGGCATTCATGTCAACAAAGCGGATATGTGTGTGTGTGTGTGTGTGTGTGCGCTGCTAGCATGCTTTGTTAGCCGGGCAGCGGGGGCTGATGCCCGGGCTCAGCCAGGGTGTGTGTGGCCGGTCCGGGGCGGTGGAGGACGGGCTGTGAGGGGAGGGGTGGATCAGGCTTCGGGCTGCAGGTTCCACACATTAAAAGCACCACCCTACACTAACACACACACACACAGACATATGCGTCGTGAGATGGGGGATTATTATGTAGCTGCGGAGTGTCACGTCACGATGGGGATCCACTAGCAGCGTGTTTTCCTGTCATTAAATGAGCGATCCGCTGCTAGCGAAACGTACCATCGCGCACTGAAAAACACACACACACACACACACACGCATGACAACATTACTCCGGGGGCTCGCTATATTTCGGGCCTCCTCACAAACACACAAACACACACGCACTCCGCAACAGACGGCGGGTTGGAAAAAAAGGGTGATTTAGGCCGTGTGCAGAGAGCTAACATGACAGGAGACAACACGGGGGAGACGTAGCGGATGGCTGCGGAGCAACAGAGGAAAAAGGAGGAGGACCAGGCCGGAATGCGGCTCTGTCTGCACCAGTGTTCCGTCTTTAATGATGTTTTACATTAAAACATGTGCACGGAATCGAGTGCGGATCAGTACGCAGATTTACCTGTAGGCGCGCTCTCCTCGCACTGTATTTTTCCTGTAAGGAATGATGTTGGTTCCGTTGTCCGGGACGATGTCGTTGTTATTCTCTCCATTTGGGGAAAGGGCTTCGGTGGGACCGGGCATTTGGGTGTCTAAAAATGTTGGAACAGATACTCTGTTCTCTCAGCAGGACGGGAATAAATTAAAGAGAAGAAGAAGAAGAAGAAAAAAAAAAACGCCAACAGGAACGATGCAAAAGCTAAAAACAGAGAGCCGCGCCTGCGGGTCTCGTTCCTTCTGTCTGCTTATTCTTCGCAAATCTCTGCCCTGGTGACGTTGCTGCACCACGTGACCGACGGGGCTGGCTGCCTGCTCCTTCTGGTGGGCTATTTCAGCACCACCCAAATTACATTTGATCGCCCCCGCGTGCACGACGGCCGGTTTAGGATCCAGCAACGCACGTCGGCTCATAGAAATCCAGTCAACGGGGAGTATTATTATTTATTTATGATTATTATGATGATCATATATATATATATATATTTTTAAGTAATGCAGCGCTCCCAGTTTCACCTTGAAATTAGTCAGGTGATTTCTGATGGGTGGGGGGAGAAAATCAGATCCCGACACAAGTGGTGCTGATGAAATGATGACGCAACACATGGCAGGCGGAAGTGTGGTGGAAATTAACCGCATTAGCGAATCCATTCATATGAATTAAAACAAACGTTGAAAGGTCGATCAAGAAATCCGTAGAGTCAACAGAAACTGTATCACAAACAATTCATATCATTTAATGTAAATATCGTTTTTTGGTGGGGGCTCTGGAACTTGCATCTCTATAGCCCAAACAATGAATCATGATGAACAGTAAATCGATTATTATACATTAACAGTTGTTCATCCTGTCCCAAAGCCCAAACCGATGAGTAATGAATCAATTTCTAAATTTGAGGCACATTTATTTTCTGTCGAACCCACAAACAATCGGGTATTTTTAAGACACCAGTAAGCGTGTAACAATACGCGTTATTGATCATACAAAGATCTGGTTCACGGCCTGTGTGGTCGCTCAGCAATCTCACATCTGTTGTTGTCACCTTGTAAAAACACTGCTGCTGTTGTGTTGCTCTTTGTGAGACTGGCGACATATCCAAATATACCATTAATCATTACAGCCCCAATATTGGAATATCTGAAAGTCTGATTCATAACAAACATAATGATAATCGGTGGTAAGAAGATGTGCGTGAGACAGCAGGCGAACGGGCATGATGGCAAACTGATCAAATGACACACAATAAGAGCCCAAACAACACAGCTGGGATGTTTACCTGAGGAAAATTATGCACGAAGAAGCAGCCAATCACTCGGGTCTTGTTTCAAATTTTATACTTATTTTGTCGCGTTATGTTAAAGGTCCATTACAGACCTCCGTTTGAAATTAAATGTCAAACAAAGTGTAATGCAGGGCTAGACTGAGATCAATACAAACGGTCCATCTTGCACAACCATCAGTCCAAAGGTGAACTCAAATTTCTGGCTAGTAATGCATGAAACTTCATTCTTTGTCTTGAGGTGTAAACTGTTTTTTACACGTGGTCACAGGGCGATTATTATGTGAAACATTTCTTTTTGCTTTGCCTTTTTAAGGTTGTGTACGCTTCATCCTGCAACTGAGCCGCCAGCAGCTACATTTCCTGTCAAACGGGTGAATAATATTTCGGGGAGTTCAAATACTCACTCAACATTGGGTCAGTGTGCTCACTCAAAACAGTTCCTCTGGTGCCACCACCAGGGCAGCCGGCGTCACTTTCAAACCCACAAATAAGGAATTAACTTCTACAAAGAGCCCACAGACTCTTGATCTCACTCCAACAAATACCGGCAGATTAATTTAACCCAGTAATAACGACAACCATGTTGATCTGTCTAGTTTTTCCAGTTAAACCAAGTTTCACGCGATTACGGCCGTTTAATCTTCTTACTGTACGTACGGCAGCAGCTTTACGAAAGTTGCCTTCTTCTGAAGCTTGAATGAGTGTTGAAACCTCAACGTTTCAACACTCATTTCAAATTCCAACAGTGTTGTGTGAAATTATAGCCATAGCTTACAATGTTATGTTCTTTTCAGCTTAAAGTAATCACAACAAAGCTTTTATAAGAGGGATGTCAACAAAGAGGACGCATGTGCCACAGATTGCTTTTGATCGTGACTGCAATAATTCGCCCTTAAAACTAAAATATGCCTTTAAGTGAATGTTTCGGAAAAATAAATGAAATCAAGGCAGTTGCAGAAATCTCTCTCTTCAGCAGTTATATCTGGAAGGACACATGTTAAGGATTCCCTGCCTCGAATGGGTCTTCAGTCTCTGAATAAACCTCTGCAGAGCCAAACTCAGGGCGTAAATAACCGGTGCTACTCTCATTAAACAACCAAAGTGCGTCGGGCCTCGAGCAGCGAGGGAGACTGGTACGGTCACACTAAAAGGAGGCGCTGTGCTGCATCGGGATGGGACAGCGAGGGTGCGTGGCACTGCGCGGTTTGGGTGGCTCATCGCAAGACTGCCGTCAAAATTAACTCAACACTTGGGGGCGGTGAAGCACGGAGGGTCCTGAGAAAAGCATACAGGCGGTGCAGCCCAATTTGATATGTAAATAGTGGACAACGCATGGGGTCTGTCCTGGATTACCTCGTCACCTGGGGAGAAGTTGTCCTCCAAATCCAAAAAGAGAAATCAAAGACATCACCTATACCCATCTGTGAGACATCAAGTACTTGTCTGTTAATGTACATTTGGCCTTTCAGGCTAAAATCATCTCAGCTTTGTTGTTTGAGGAACTGTTGACTGTAAGAATACAACATTAATCCAGCTCTGATTAAAGAGTTGTGAACATAAAGGCTACTGGGTAGAATTGGTTTATGTCAATTCAATGAGAGAATCAGGCGTGCACATCCACACCAGGGCTCCTCTCAGCACTGGTCCAGGAGGTCATTGTTACCCCGACTAGGATGGTTGAGCTGGTTAATGATGGTTGAGCAGGTTAATGGTCGCCTGGTATCTAAGAGTGCTATCAAGGGTGCAGAATATGTTTGAACAGGGATATCAGACTTGTTTGTGCAAACGTTTTTAAGAGGGGGGGGGGGGGGGGCGGCTCATACATAAATAAATGTAGACGGGGGGGGGGGGGGGGGGAGGGCGCAGAGAAAGATGGAGCACTGGTGTTTCACGTTAATTTTCAGTGGCAAGTTATATTTTAAACAAGTCAGTTCAATGGAACATGTGTCCAGAGAAAAGTTTGAGTCTGCCAGTTAAAAAAAAAAAAAACACAGACGTAAAACCAAGGAGCCGCCCCCCCCCCCTTCTCATGTGCCCCCTGTGCAAAGATCATGAACAGCTTTAAGTGAGGGGACCCTCATGTGTGAGGTTTCGGAGCAGCTAACTCGGTTAGCCACAGGGCGAAGCTAACTCCACTTCGCCTTGCGAGAGACGGTTAAATGAGAAGCGATGAGTGGAAAAAGACGACAGTGAAACAACGGCGGAACAAAATAAAATAAATGAATGGGTTTTTTTTTTTTCATCGATTGTGACGCCACAGGCAGTTTGGTTTCGGATATTTCAGTAAAGCTAACCGTCAAGTTAGAGCGAGCTAATTTTGGTGGCTGTCGACACTTGAGAGTGAGAGTGGTGACAGCAGACATATGCCGAGAGTCCGGGTAACGTTCACGTCAGCGTACGGACCGGCGACGACACACACGTCGGTAGGCGCCGGTTAACAACACGAACACGCCGTTGTAGGACGACGCAAATTAAAATACAGACTAGAACAAATGGGAAAAGCAAATGAGACTCACCAGTGAACTCGGTTCCGCAGGTTACTAGGTGTTTAAAAATGCTCCTTTTCCGGCTGAGTCACCCCACCCTCAAACGCCCATTCTCGATGGACGATGAGCTGAAAGAGGGCAGTTGATTGGACAGCACGTCACCGGTGTCGAAGCTGATTGGTCCACTGGAGACTTTGGGCGTAAGTTACACCAATCACGTCCTGATGCGTTGATCATTGGGAACATCCAGCAGCATTCCGTCCTGTCGCTCCGTGTCACATCACTTTTCCCATAGAAAAGCTAATATATTCAAACTAATTAATATTTATTGAAAACCATGTTGAAACCCGTTATAAATTCCCCATTATATACCATTTTAGATATAGGATAAAATTAATATATACGTACTCATCCAACCTTTTGTTCCATAAATGTGACTGAATATTGATTAGTATACACATACTTTAAAAAAAACTATAATTAATGGTTTCATAAGTGACAAAATATGTGAACTGATTGAATTCATATTATTTGCACTTTTGTATTATATGTACATTATTGGATGAGATGAACAGTCAGTATTTAAATTATCTGGGAAAATACCATGTGAATTTCTAGAACCTTGATGAGACAGCAGGTTGAAGATATATTTCAAAGATATCAAAGATATTTTTCAAAATGCCTTGTTCCCCTTCATGCAAATAGTTTTCCATAGAATAAAAAACAGTGCACATCTTTGATTGAATAAACATGTTCAGCCTCTGACACAACTGCTTTCCTCCTGTTTTAACACCAGGGAGCAGTCACGCACTTCATAGAAGACATACGATATTAGGACGAGGGCGGCCCGCTATAAAATGAATCTCCCTTACCCTGCTTTGCTGATACCGTATAAAGACAGAAAATATAACACCGAGGTGCCATTCAATTATGAAAAAATACGTTTATAAATGTTTTACCCGGGCTTGTGTTGATGTAAAACATACAATGTCAATAATAATCATGACTAATATTGTTTATTTCATACGCTGATGCTATTCTCTCTCCTAATAACCACATGAGTGCGAGGTTCAGTGCTAGATGGCTGCTTTCAAGTTACCTCAGATGGTGGTTCAATGTGATGAATTATAGACAATAGGTTGAGGGCAGCCAACGGTTCACTTATGACAGATAATAAATGTGCACTGCCAAACTAAGCCAATAGAAGTGTGCCGGTCTGGAACGGAAATTGAAAGACAGAAAGAGTCCATTGACAAAAAATGTGATATTGTGTCAACACTTTATTATTGTGCATCACCACCATGCAGAAATCACTGCTATGAACTTGCTAAAAAAAAAAAAAAAAATCAAACTAGATATATTTCACACATTTATGATTTTTGATGGGCTTGCACTTTTCCCCAAAGTGACTGAGTGAAGTTTCACACACATTCAGGAAATACATCAAGAGTGTGCATGTTTGGTGTGAGAGCAGTGACACTAGCAAATGAAACGATGGCAAAATGATAAAAACCTTAATTCGTAAAACATTGGTAGGGAACACAATTTGTTCGATGGTCTCACCATATTGTCACTGTACCTTAAAACGCTTCCACACCTCAGAACCAATCTAGCTGTATCTTAAACTTAATAAACAGTGTACATGTTTGCAGATAAAATCCCTTCCCAGCATGAGATTTAATGAATTCCACCTTCTTTGTCAGGTAAAGACAACCAGCGCTGAATCAGGCTCGTTTTGTTGTCAGCTACGTGCTGCATTGGCAATATGAATGAGATGTTTTCCAATCTGCTAAGGCATGTGTGCATTATTAACCACTAAAGGTATCAAATAAAACAAGCCTTTTTGATCTGGCTGCTACAAAAAAAAAATGCCCAAAACACAACAACACAAAAGCCACTTGACAGCATCTGTAAGAAATGTAAGGACCAGTGGTCAAATCTGGAGTTACACATTTATTAAATAATACAAAATGTATCATCTATAACTTCAACACAAGTTTATATTTTAAATCAGAGGACAAACAAACACTTAAGTGAACCTGGTTCACTGTTTTCAGTAACATGGGCCTTTGAAAGAATCGTATTAACCGTGTGGTTGTAAATTTGCTTGACAACTCATGTAAAAAGGCAAAAGAATTAAGAAATAATTCCTCAAAGTCATGTGTTATTTTCATGGCACCTGTGGTGTAATAAGACAGCTCGCTAATTAATCTCTTTACATCGGCTCACAGTATTACTTTAAATATGTGGTTGGTTAAAAAATATATCTTTACATAAATGTATTGTAATGGTTGTATTCAGCAGTTTATTCAACTAAAAATTCTTCTCGTCCTCAGTGCTGCCCAGCGTCTCCTCGTCCAGTGTCTTCTACTGTTGTTGCTCATCTGGTATTAAAGCACACAGGACGTGTTACGAGTGCATCATATCCCAAATATGCTACCTGGGGAGCTCGGACAGAAACACGGATTCATGATTATGATCAGTCGTGCTGGGAGGCGCTTCCTCAAGGTCAAAAAAGCACGTGGAGAAAACTGTGATGGTGATTTCTTGAATTAAAATGCTACATAGACGATGCATTTTATTGTTCCTTCAGACACTTACCACTCACCTGGACGGACTCGGTCACTGCCGCAGCGTCACCTGCAGCGCAAAAAAAACACACACGGGTGGGGGGGGGGGGGCAGTTAGCGGGAGTATTGGAACCAAAAGCACACTCTTACCACGTGACCCACAGCCGCGCACCGACGCTCGGGAACCACCCACCGCGCACGCCTTGTCCGGCCCCCGCCGGCGCTCCGTCAGCTCCTCCGTCAGCGTGAGCTCGGCCTCCAGCTGCCGCTCCAGGTCGCTCTCGAACCTCTCCTCGTCCGCCGCGCTGGCGCTCCTGCAGGCAGAGAGGACGAGGCGGTTCAGGGCGAGCCGCGGGACCCGCAGGTGCACCACGCAGAGGCCGGAGGTCGTCGCGACCGAAGACCAACGCTCCTCTTCAGGTTTTTTTTATTTAAAAAAGGTGAAAAACTGTCTGTAATCTGATTCACATGGGTGATCTGAAGGAATCTGGGAGATGACCTGATGTGTAAAGTGGCAAAGCATCATTCTGGGGTCAAGTATCTAAAATACAAAAGTGAGGATTTATTGAGAGTTGTTAAAAGACACATCCTACTGTGGTACCTCGATTTGTACGTGAAGAACGGGTCAGAAGAGGGTGTGGAGAACAGGTCGGCGCGTCCAAAATCGCAATCCGAGGTGCTCTCGGTCTCACTTCCACCTTCTTTGAGAAAAGCTCATTTTAAAAAAGGGAGCACAAAACTCCACAGAGCAAAATGCCACTTTTCATTCATTCCTCTTCACCTGAATTGAGTTCTTTGACCAGCGACGACATCGTGTTGGTGATGGAGTCAGCAGCGATGAGTAGGTCATTCCTCAAGTTCCTCCTGGGGCCTTTGAACCCAAAAAATAAAAAAATAAAAACGTATTTCGAAACCAGAATCGCAGCATCCATCCGCATCTGTGCGTGTGACCGCGTTACCCAGAGCGAAGGCCTCCTGAACGTCCCCCCCCACGCCCATGAGCGAGTCCTGAGGTGTGTGCGTCGGGGTCGTGCAGGCGGAGTCCGAGTGGACCGGCGTGGGGATCGTCCGGCCGACGCCGTGGCCGGGAGAAGAGCGCGGCGAGCCGGGGCCCTGAGTCTGCAAAAACAACAACAACAAAAAAAAAAACAACACTTTGGCTTTGGCTGGGGAGGGGGGGGGGGGGGGAAGGGGGGGGCAACCGCGTCTGAAAGAACCCGAGCACGGTCCCAGCAAAGGATGCCAGACACCAAAAAACAGCCACACTCGATTATGTCCAGTAGGGGAAACGTCACAATAGAAATGTACAATATGTGGAGTCATTAAGCTGCATTTGTCCTTATGTCTCAACATGCTGTTAAAAGCAATTCCAACTCTGCTTTAAGTTTTTTCACCCAACGGAAGGTTTTTTTACTTCAAAACATGCAACCATTCGGAATCCAAGCGTGCAGTTTCAGCCCCTTTTTTGCACTCACAGCTCGTTTTCGCTCCTCCTCCAGCTGAAAAAAAAAAAACACAACCTATATTTTATGGCTCGCGATGCGCCGGATGCATGCGATGCGGCCGCTGGTGAGAGCGAATCCAATCAGTAATTCCTCCAGGATGTGACAGGCATGTGGCTTCCTCATGCAAGTTTAATGGATTAACATTGATCCTTTTAGCCTAATTAGACTGATCTGCTCCACGCTGAAGCCAGTTCACGTGGGCTTTGAAGGGGGGGGGGTAAAGATATCATCGCACCAAAGCTCATCCTCGTTGTAAGGTGATTCAACACCCAATTCTTAAACCACCTCTGCAGGGTCCTTTAGTGTATTCAAATGCCACTTGGCGATAATCAATAGCATTCGCAAATAGACCAGAACCAGAATACTGTTCGTCTCGCAAAAACACGCCTGACAAACACCTTCCTGATGCAGTTCCAGGCTGAAATGAAAAGATGAGACGCCGTGTCTCAAAATGGGGGGGGGGGGGGGGGGGGGGAGACTGTACCGCTATTTGGACTGAACTACCAAGTCCAAAAAGGCTCTTTGGGCCTGAATCTGGGAGAATCTGGAGTAGAAGTGAACGTACCTTGAGGAGCATCATCAGCTGCTCCAGCTGCACCATGAGTTCCCTGCGACTCTCCTGCAGAGCCGACATTCGATGTTCCAGCTCGTCTTTGCGTTGCCTGGAAGGAGGACACAAGTCGAAAGGTCGTGATGATTCAACAAGCAGCCCGACGTCTCCACCGCCTGGCGCTCATCATTGCAGAATGTGCGGCGGCGTTGTGGGGGGGGGGGGGGGGGGGGGGAGGGGGCCGGGCTACCTGAGGAGCCGGAGCTCGGCCAGGAGAGTGGGGTTCTGCGGACCCCGGTCAGGCGGCGGCTGGGAGGCCTCCTCGTGCTGAACGCGCAGCCGCTGGATTTCCTGCAGGATTTCTCTGTGGGGGGGGGGGGGGGGGGCACAAAGAGGGTCGCACGAGTCAGACGCGCTTTGCCCCGTGCGGGTGGGAAGAGGGGGGGGGGGGGGGGGGGGAGAAGACTCCAAGACGGATGTGTGTCTGCAGCAGGTAGTGTATACAGTTGTTGTTGTTGTTGTTGCGCAATAGAGGCGGTAATAAAACAATCAAGTAACGGACACTTAGGGGAGGAGTGTGAAGGGTTAGGTTCCCCCCCCCCCTCTCCTCCCACAAAAAAGGGGGCTTCTCTGGAGCCACGGTTTGGTTCGTCTAAGCGGACTAAAACACAATTAGTTATGAACATTATGGTCCATCTCTGCCTGTAAATCCCCCCCCCCCCCCCCCCCCACGGTGAATCCCACGGTTCCTTTAACACACGTTTCTGCACAGCAGGGAGAGCTCGATCGTCACATGGTGAACCTCGGCGCCGCTCTTTATTCGGCCCATGAAGGAGTGGTGATAGTTCTCTGCAGGTTTGTTAACCACGTGTAAAAAAAAAAAATCAGTCACGTGATCCGTTGTTTGTATTAAATAAAAGCATTAATTATAGCTGCAGCCCATGCACTTGTTCACTCTTGCCTGTAATTGAACTTTTGTCTTCACTTTGGCATCATTATTCACCATTACTTACCGCTGTCATATTAATGTTAAACTCGCCGTTACTTCTAATAAGAAGTCTTCTTAACTGCTTTGCTTTCTAATTATAGAAAGATATGTGTAATTTTAAATATTCCACTGTAAATTATATATTTTATATAAATAAATTGCTAAATTATTTACTGTACACACAGTCAGCAACTTGATAAAAAATGGTTTCATTTATATATGGAATACATAGTTTATCATAATGGCAGGGTTTTAGTAATGTGCTTTGGGGTGAGTGTATTTTGTCAGACCAGGACGGTTAATTCTCTCTTTTGGGGGGGGGGGAATCTCTCGTTGAAAAAAAAAAAAGAAAAAAAAAAAGGACGAGACAAACAGGAGGACGGAGAAGCATCACCAAAGCGGTCATCCCTGACCTGTTTTTGCTCTCCAGCTCGGCGATGAGCTGCCTCTGCTGCTTGTTGGCATCCAGCGGGCCGGGCAGGTCCGTGGGGATCCGCTGCTGTTGAGCCTGTGTGTGGGGGGGGGGGGGGGGGGGGGGGGGGAGCAGAGCGAGTGACATCACACGCCAACGGGCTCTAACCGCTGAGCCAATGAAAACAGGCAAGTAACACCCCCCCTCGCCCCCCAAGCGGCTGCAGTGGGATGAAGGACAGGTTTTAGGGCAGCGGACACCGATGAAAGATAAATATGGGATCCGTGTCTCACCGCGGCGTCGGCAGCCAGGCGAGCAGCATAGCGGGCGATGAGGCTGTGCTCTTCATCTTGATGGGTGCTCTCCAGCAAACTGGCAGAAGAGGGAAAAGCGACAAGGCGACGTGGGTTAGTACGCGTTAATAAAAAAAAAAAAGGAAATTGGACGGGAGTGTCCAAAGAACAGAAGGGTTACTGATCACTGACGAAGTAACAATTAAAAGCTCTCAAAGGCCGTCACACAGAAAGACACTGAGAGCCAACATGCTAGATGAGGCAAAAACCAGCATTAAAACACACACACACACGAGGAGAAAAGATGTCATCTTTCATGTGTTAAAATAAAACCCAAGTCAGCTTGCACAACAGTCTTGCCTTGCTTTGTTTTTTAAAAATTCACACAAGATTTACTGGCACAAACTCATCTTAGAGATGATTAAAGCAGTCAAATCTGAACACAGCAGCTAAAATCTTTTCAAAGTATTTGGTACCAATTAACTAACAAATCCGCGCTGAGCATTTGGAGTTATACAATATTAATGTGACACATTTGTTTTTAAGCATTTTTCATCCAGAAACCATGTTATCTTTTCACCAACACAATATAGTCGTGTTTTAAATAAATACATATTAAAAAATGAACTCCGATGCCTTAGAACAGTGGGAGTTTGTGAGAGTGACGGCATGCGGCGTTAGGGACACACTCACTATATGAGGTTAGGCCCCGGGGGGTCGGGGGAAAGGTCACCAGGCGGCAGTTCAGCGGAACAAACCACATCGGAAACAAACTAACCATGTTTTGGGGTCGTTTTGGAGGAGATTCACATAGAGGCCAATGAGCGCATGTTCGTCTGCGAGTCTATCGGCGACGTCCAGGTTGTAGTTCAACCTGGAAACGGCGCAGGGTTTCACAAACACACAGAACGTGACGTTACACACCGCTGACAATAGGAGGGGAGGAGAGAGAGAGAGAGAGAGAGAGAGAGAGAGCGGCTGAAAAGCAGCCGTTCACGGGTGACCGGAGGGAGACAAGGCCGCGTTTATGTTGGAGGGAGACGCCAGCGACGGAGGCCCCCCCCGGCAGACGGGGTTAAGGACAAGCAAAGGGGGAAAAACTCCACCAGCTGCACGTTTACATTCTCGCGGCGTCAGTGGCTCGGCGCCCTGCTACTTAGTTGAAGTCACTGTGAGCAAGACGATTGTGCCGCTCAAACAATGTCCGGCGTGCTTTTCGGTGTGGCTCCTTTTATTTATAGAGGCTTTCCCGTCTGCATCACAAACCCCTTCAGCGACCGCCTCTTAAACCCGCTGCGGTTATGGAGGGTCGATGCAGACTTAACAAAGAGCCGCTCAATACAATCGGAAAGAAATGCAACACGAATAAAAACGCATGAATTGGCGATTATTCTTAGCCGTTTTAATTGTTATATAAAAGCATCCAATTTAAGTAACGGCGGGCTACTGCAAATTGACCTCATAATGATCCTGCACTGCATGCTACTAGACAATGAGATAAAGGATGCAAAGATATTGAAAATAATCTTAGGGTTTAACACCATTGGAGACTTTCCAGTCATTCACCGTACGCACAGTTAACCCACTTCCAACACAACCCTTATTGTGTTGCATTGTGGGACGCGTCGGAACGCTAGTCGTTGAGCAGAAGGTTTCGAGCCGGTCGAGCTTCAAAGGCCACGTCAACCGAAAGGCCCGCATCGTACGGGCCGCTGTGCAAACACTGACCCCGATGCACACGGACAACGCTCACTCATCACAACCCACCGTGTTTTCATACCAGAACGAGGTATGAAAGGAACCGGTGTTCCCTAAAGAAACACCGTCTCCATCGAGTGCAGCTCAAACGGCCTTTAACTGAAAGAAAATCACGTATAACAACTGGGGGAAAAAAAAAAACATGCATGAATTTGATGTAAAACGGATTCATTTCTTCTGTTTAACTGCAACAGCTTCAACAAAGTGGACAATGGAGGCAAGACGCTTACATTCCAAAGTAGCAGTTAGCCATCTGCGTGTGAATGACAACGGATTGTGATGGATACTCTGAACAGAAATCGCCAGAGATGATTATGGCGCACGCTTCATCCAGCGGTTCTTTGAGTAGCCCCTGAAGTACAACGATGTAAAACCCTCCCTATAGGAAAAGCGCTGCAGTGTACGCCCCGCGTACCTATATTAGTCCATAGGTGGATATGAGCTGCGGAGGCACTTACCCTCGGCCCTTAAACAGATGTGGAGCAGCCAGAGTCAAAGGCTTTCTTTGCTCAACGCCATTACTCTTGCTGTAACAAAGCCATTTACATCCAGCACAAAAAAAAACAAAAAAAACACAAAGAAAGACAAAAAGGAAGAAGCTCGATGATACACAAACCTTCTCACGTGCGCATCATTTGGAAAACAAAAGGACCAGCAAAGGGAGACGTGGCGAGTAACTCACTTTTTGGTGGAGTAAGGGTTCCCTGATGTGGGCATGGAGTGGGAGAGCGAGTAGTCGTTGGTGACGTTCACTGGTCTCGGGGGCCTGAACAGAAAGGTTCAATGTTCATCCAATGTAGTACGATACAACATGAACTTTTGTGTGTGTGTGTGTGTGTGTGTGTGTGGGGGGGGATGATTAGTTTAAGCCGGGTTTGTGGCAAACAATAAAAACATGCAACCAATGAGGGGGGGGGGGGGGGGGATGAATCCGTGGATCGACTCCACTCTCGTGTGCACGGGATATGAAAAAAGCACAAAACAATGGATTCAAGTCCACAGTCACAAAAAAAAAAGGTACAGGCGCATTTTTACCATGTGTTGAATAAAGCAAAGCAAACTCACCACGTATCTCTGAGGAAGGGAAAAAACAATAGTTAGAATAAATTCACTAAAATAGGAAATTAATAAATCGAGGACCATTTTCCCCAAACATAATCAGCAGTGTTTATGATAAAGACTCATAAATAAAGTTTCATCTTGAAAATCCAGTAATTGTCTCTAAAACCGACATTCAGTTGGACAAAACTGCAATAATCGGAATCCTTTTGGATCAAACGATTGTCCTGTGAAATACATCTTGAATGTGAGGCTGAAAGAATAAAAGGCACAAACAGATGTTCACTCACAAGGCGGTAACTACACCTGCCTTTAATAAACAGCACCAGATTGGTATTCAGTCTGTGCCGTTGCCTTTTACACAACTCAAAAAAAAACCACCAGACGAGTCGAGGGATGGGGAGCAGCAGCGTTGCAGATCACAATCATTCCCCCCCCCCCCGGCTATAATTAAGCCCCGTTGATCAGCTGACCCAAGAGATCGACTGGATTCACTTCAGACTTCGATGCGGCAAAATGAGAGCCGTCAAGAAGAAGAAGAAGAAGAAGAAGAAGAAACCAAGAAGGCGGTTGAACTTACACAACGTGAGCCAGGTTGAGAGGCTTGTCGGGCATGTCGGGAAACATGGGGTGAAGGGGCTCTCTGCTGGAGGCGCAGCTCAGGGATTTACTCAGCGCGTGGGATAACTTCTTGGCGGGGGATTTCTGGGAGAAAAAAAAAAAAATAAGCGACGTGAAAAAGCCCTGAACTCACGAGGGAGAGGACTTCTCCTCACATGACATCATCAACACCCCCCCCCTCCCCCCCCTGCACACAACGTTCAGCATCCTCACACCACCCGGATCGGCCCGTCCCTTTTCTCCTCCTCCTCCTCCTCCCCTTACCCATGACGTATACTCCTTCATTTGGTGCTGGTTGCTATGGGAACCGCTGGCATGGCCCCTCCAGAAGCAGTCCTGACAGAGCTGGTAATTATGACATTGCTGGCAGCGGTAGCGGAAGCCCATCATGCTCTCGGTACGGCAATAGGAGCACTCGACTGGGTGAAAGACTGTGGGGAGGAAGAGTAGGGGGGGGGGGGGGTGAACACATGCACACAAGCAGATGTGATTGTAAAGAGAAGAGGATTAATTTCCAGTCATTTTAATAGGACAGATGTGCTACTCAGGCTGTTCTGGCGACTGCATGTGACTGTGTGTGGGACGCAGCAGTGGAGACACACACACACTCAGGGGGGGGGGGGCTAACTCTTCGTACCGTTCTCGACGTTGGCGAGCCGATGCATGAGCGGGAGCCACACCAGACACTGAGGGGACGGGTCGGACATCAGCGTATCGAGGAATGTATTGAGGGAGACCTTTTTCTGTTGACGTTGGGGCGCAGAGGAGAGTGAGGTGAAAACGCCGCCGCCGCCGCCCCCCCACCACCACCACCACCACCCGGGACGCCAATGCATCAAACAATCAACGAAGCCCTCACCTGCTGCGCGAAGCACGTCCGTGCGGCTTGTTCGGTGTAGCCGAACGAGGGCCCCTCAAACACCGCCATGGGCAACTTGAGCACCTCCCTCAGGAATTGGTCGAACTGCGAGTGGACCATTGTTCCTGCGGAATCTGATATCTGGGAAAAAATGTCTGGAAACCAGGCAGCACAAATTAATTAAACTAATTGTCGGTTGCCACCACAGTCGGCTAATTGCAGCGTACACGATACAATTATCCCGCCTATTTGGGAAAACAAATCAGAGTGAATACATTTTTATTATAACGCAGCCCTCCTCTTTTTCCCCTCCACATGGCGACTGCTCCCACGGATTTTGTAGATTATGTAATAAACCCTATCCTTCGCATAATGAATAATGACTCGGCCAGTGCTGCTTCTTCCTTCACGAAGGCCCAGCAGAGATATAGTAAGCACAGGCATTAATAATGTTTGTAAAATTCCAAGGAGGTGCATTACTTGGACTGTAAATTGCATTTTTAACAATTTAAAAAGTATTTGCGGCGTTGCTTACATCTTAACTTATCCAGGATTTTCCCTCCACAAATGGTTCCCAGAGCCATCTTCACAACAAAGACAGAGATCTTTCTTTGGCCTTCCCTAAAAAAAAAAAAAATAAAAAAAAAAAGGAGAGGAAAGACATCTTACATCACAGATTATTTAAAAAGAAGCCGTCGATGTCTATAACTCGTCACACTTCACGCCAAACATTCGCGCGACTACGCGGGAGGCGGCACAACCGCGTCACGTGACCCCCCCCCGCCACTCACGGGTCGTAGGCCGCCAGCAGGAAGTTAAGCAGCAGGCCGACGGACTGTTCCACGGCGACCTGGTGCGTGGTGGGCATGCGCTTGTTGAGCTGGTAAAAGACGGTGGACAACACCACTTCCAGACGCGCCGCGGGGAGCTGGTCGCCGAGGTCCGCGGCGTTGACGCCGGTCTCTCGGAAGGCCTCCACGACGTTCCAGATGTCGACCAGGTGCACTGGACGCGGGGAGGAGCTGAGCTTTGGCATTTAGATTTTTTGGGGGGGGGGGGGTGGGCTTTGGGAAGCGCACCGCGTCATACTCACGGTTGCATTTCTTCTGCACAAATCGCAGCTTGCAGGCCGTCCTGTACGTCGATAGTCGTATGGAGTCCAGATCTTGAGCCCCTGAGGAAGAATGACCCTTTATCAGAAAAAACCTCTGGAACATCTGCGCTAGTTCAATTTATCCAACGTTGAACGACGTGCGCTTTAAAACCGCGGTGGAAAACGAGAAAGCCGCAGAGAGGAATTTGTCATTTTTATGTTCAGCGAGTTAAACAGAAGACACACATAGATCACGCCGAGCTGTGGCCCTGAACACTTACTCATCTCCACCAACAGTTGCCTTCTATCTGCCATGTTGTCACCGCTCTGCCCAACGTCTTCAATCATTCTGGTGAAGAGGAGAGAAAGTAATGCATCCACAAACACTTCTCACACATCTCTGAATAGGCCCTTCCCATTGCTTTCAGGTCTATTCTGAATAATGAAGCTGCTACGTTGACCTGTATTTTTTCCGCGGCATCTCGAAACATTTGTTCATCAGCGTGTGTCGTGACTCTGTGACTCGCTTTGTGAACTGTAGTAACATTAAAGCCCCGTTTGACACAATGCGACCCAGAGCCACGTCGTTTCACTTTAAATGCCTCAGACACTCGAGGCACCCAAGGGCTCCGGGATCCTCACACCCTTAGTTACCGTTGCTACGGCTGTCAAGTTCCGCTCTTGAGCAGCAGTTCACGGTGGCAGGAGATGCGGCTTTAACCCCCTTGAGAATCCATAGTGGTTTAAGAAAGAATGGGTCCAGAGTTTCCCTTAAACTTAAAATGGGCACTCGGTTGCTACGTGTGTTACTATGAGAGACTAAAGCTAAGGACGCATGTTGCAGGCTACAAAGTTAGCATCCTCAGTAGGAGACATAAAACCCACAGTGGTGAGCTAGGTGTTCAAGGCCAAGACAGAGCCGGGGACATTAGCCTAACGTTAGCTGACATGCTAACAGACTTGGTAACCATTGCCGTTACAGTAGATCAATAAAAGAAAAAGACAGCGGGCCTTCAAGCCGTCCAATAAAAGACCAAATCATGGATGAAATCATCTTACCATTTCCTGCGCGCATCACTTCAATTAGTGAAGAAATCTTAAAGGTGGACAGGCCCGCTGTGCTTACTTATGGTTGCTTAGCTACCAATGGATAATCAATGTGTGGCTGGGGGGGGGGGGGGGGGGCTAGTTCAACGATCAATTGAATTTGCAAATCCGTTTGTGGTTATCTGATTGGTTGCACATTTGTTGAGGGGCATCTGAAGCTAAACAAGAAGTGAAATGATGTGGCATTTAGGGGCAACACCTGCAAGACCACCAGATCTTGATCCCCTGCCTCGCGCACGTGCCCTAAATTCCAATCTAGCTCGAAATATTAAGGCCGTGGGCATTTTCACGCTTAATTTAATGGCCAAAAAAATATAATTATAAATATCAACGGGGGAGGTGGGACAACAGAGAACCACAGCTCAGTTTGCCCTCGGGCAAAGCAGTTTATTTCCGGCAGTGGTAAACACACACTGACCTCAATTTCTACCTCAATGTACATGTGCAAAATAAACAAAAGCACACTACAGTGCAGAAACCTGATTGGGGGAGGGCGTGGGTGGAGGGGAGGGGGGGGGGGGGGGGCAGGAGGGCGGCGTGAGTAAGACAAGGACAAGACTTTCAAAGGGGCAGCGCAGCAGAGAGAATGCTCACACCATGCCTCGCTGCACACTGTCTGAGGCAATCTAATACACCTAGTCATGTGGTCCGTTGCCATGGCAGCAGAGATCCCAGCCACTCTATTCATAAAAACATAGTACCAACAGAACAACTCCCCCCCCCCCCCCCTTCACAAAACAGACTACACCTCACACTGAAGACAAAAGTTTTCACTTTCTGCGAGACGATCGTCATCTCAAGTTCCTTCTGACAATAATTGGAATGTAATTTCCATGGGTGTGGAAATTAGAGCGAGAAACAACACCCTTTTGTTTTCCCAGTGGGTTTAGGCGGTGAATTGCGGCGCTGGAGGAATCTTTTGAAATCCAGATTAAGAGGGAAAAGATTAAACCCTGCTGGAAGTAAAGAATCAAGTATATTGGTTATTTCAGGAAATCACTTTGCAGCGAAAGCAGTGACTGCTACAAAATCTACACATAACAACTGGTTATCAATGGACACGTTATTATGACAAACAAGAGCAGATAATCCATATTAGCATTAGGGTTATAAATGACAACCCTCTGTTAACGCATAAATAAAAGAAGGCCACGACAACGGTGGACAACTATTCGTGATGTAAACAATCTCTAAAAGCAGTAGATGTGCCACCTCATCAATCTCTAACACAGCTGGTGAACGTGGAGGTCCACAGACATTCACCATTTCATAAATGAACACCAATGTCCTTTCCCGCGTCACAAGCAAGACGCGACCTCCTGTGCCTCTGCTTTCACTCACGGAAATAACCCAGACGGATACGATCTATTGGAGCAGGTATTAAACCGGCACAGCCAACACAAAGTCTGCGGGCGGTGAGGAGGCGGGATTTATCAAGATGATCAACATTACCTCTCATAAAGCACCATGGTTGTTATTACAAAGCCCGGTCACCGCTTCCTCCTGGAATCCATTGCAAAAGCAGATTTTTTTTGCCCTCAAAAAGCAGCCCAGTTGGACGAGTAGTGGACGTCTGAAATCAGAAACTGGTCAGCGAGCAGCCAGCCTGCCTCTATCTTTAACTCCCAATGAGAAGCCCCCACATTCTTCACCGGCTCTCTGGTTGCAGACCCCGAACCCTCATTCCTGGCACGTGCCCAGCAAACATTAGTCTTTCCCCCCCGGGGGGGGGGGGGGGGGCAGCATGAGACTAACAACTGCCCTTAAAAGAGACAAAAACCCTCGCGTGCCATCCACATCGGGTGGTGGGGGGGGGAACCCCACCAAGGCTCCCACAGGAACAAGACCGACTTTAACATTCGACTGTGTAGGTTGGTTAATGCACGTCAACAGTGGTCATCAAAGAGTTTTTTGCTTACTTGAGTCGTGGAGCGCTGTGTGTGTGTGTGTGTTTGGCCCGGCTCCTTCGGGCATACACAGCACGCCGCAGCTGTCACCGGTGATTGGCCAGAGTTATTTTTACATCACAAGGCTGCCATCCGAAATTCCATCCCCGGAGAGGAATTAGAAAAAGAAAGAAATAAATGAAGAAAAAAAAAGAAAGCTGTGTGCCATTGACTTAAGGTCAGACTTAAGGTCAACCTGCTGGAGCTGGGAGGTGTTGCTTAAATCCTGCGTAGGTAAGTGTCTGGCTGGGATGTCCCAGGGCCCTCTGCTCGCCTGCTGATGATCACCATGGTTTCAGCTGCTAAAAGGCCAAAACTTCAGCACCCTCGATGTTTAAATGTGAGAGCAGCCACAAATTTAACAAGTTGTTTTGTTGTAAAGCTCTTTGCACTCAACGCAGAAGTAAAAAAATAAAAAATAAAAAAAAAGGTAAAGACGTTTTTTCCTCTGTGCTAATGTGTGATCGGAGAGGATACATTGCGCATTCTGATTACGAGCTTTAAAGACCCGTGCTCTCGGACACACACACACACACACACACACACACACACACACACACACACACACACACACACACACACACACACACACACACACACACACACACACACACACACACACACACACACACACACACACACACACACACACACGTTAACGACAACTTTGATGCCACCGTAGAATGAAACAGGGAATGGCAACAGGCTCCTTGTGGCGGATCCTCAGCTCACGCGGCACCTGTCACGCCTGAGACACCTGTGTGGAGCCCTCGCGACCACAAAGCTCTCATTGTTACACAAACGGCATCCCGCACACACGACTACGCGACACTTTGCATAATGCTTTGCGTTTTCATTCCCGCACATCGTTAATATTTAATCAATATGAACTTGATCGGGAGAAACTCGTCCGCAAGTAGGTTAAGGTCGCTCCTCCGCGAGCCGCCAGGAGCTGCAGACTTTAAAAAATAAAAACCACAGACTTACCACAATGTACTTCGACCTTGCAACATCCCTGTACTATCTTTGGTTTGTTTTGGTTGTATCCCATCCGTCCGACGCGGGTCGCGTCCCGCGGTGCGATCAGCGGCTCTCTGCTGTCGGTCGCTGCATCTCTGAGCGGAGCGGGGGGGGGGGGGGGGGGCGATCCGGAGCCGCTTTCACCACGGCAAACGGGGCTCTCGTCGTGAGGAAGATTTCCGGGCAGCGTAGCCTACCGGCGGAGGAGCAGGATGGAGGCAGCGCTGCCCCTCCGGTGCGTGTGGCCTCCGCGATGACGTAATGCGCAATCTCTTCTCTCGCCGCCGGTGTGCCGCGGCTGCGGATGTTAAAGTTTGACGCGATAAGAGGGGGTAAATAGAGGAAGTTCATACGCGGGTTTATTGTGCGTGGACAGATTTCTGTTCATTAGCTTTTTTTTTTTTTTTTCTTTTTTTTTTTAATAGCTATGGGAAGATGACGTCATCTAGATACTAGTTTTTTTCCAATACCTATTTGTGATTGAAAACAAAAATCATAAATCATTACAGACAAAAAAATCCAAATGAAAGTCAATGAATACATCCCTAAAAATTTGTTGAGGGATGTAAAAATAATTTATATTTTTTATGTCTTTCAAGTTTAGCTGTTAAGCCTTTGGTGATGACGTAAACAATGCACTTCTATAGCACAAGATCAGGGCCTTTACTGTCATTGTCAAACAAAATAAAGAAAACCCTGTCACGTTAAGCTGCAAACACCCCTAAAAAAAAATCACAAACCTTCGCTACTGCTCTTGAACGCACCGCGCCCTCTCATAGCAGCAGGCCCTTGTTGCTAAGCAACCCCGGTGGGAGATTGACAGCGACTTCAGTTGATTCGTTTGAAGAAAACTTTATCGAAAAGGCTCGCGCTTCACAGCTCCGCTTCAGCGTCGTCACGCAGAAGAACGGGAAACTTATAGATAACGTTTACCAAACCGATAGCTGGCAGTCAAAAGGTTAAAATACAAGTGTTTCGATATAGCCTGACATGTTTTCGCTCTCACTTTCTGCCATGACAACGACCCCCCGCGGCTCATTAATATGTCATCAGCCGAGTTAATTAACCGTCAACTTTAAACGTTGGCTAAGCGAGCGAGCCGAGTGAAGGTATCAGTTGCAACTTTAGCCAACGCTCACGCGACTTAAACGTAGTCCGAACTGTTTGACCAACGACCTTTTTTTTTTTAAGCACCTGGAGGGTCCATTTAAACTGCTAATCAAGACATTGTCCGTCAAACGTTGGACCTGAACGCCCCATCCGGACCGGAGGACTCGATGCCGGACGTCGAACCACTCAGATTCCCGTCGAGGGAAGAGCGACCGAACCAGCAAGGTGAGAATCATCCCCTGGGATTTATCTAAGGAGCAAACGGCCAGCTATTGAAACGGATGGAGACTCACTGAGGAGATGATTTTATTGACACACAGAATATGTCGGCCATTTTGGATTCCACACCTGCCTCAGTTTTAAGATAATTACCCATTGAAATATCTAATGTCGTTGGTGGAACTTCAGGGGAAACCGATGTCCATCAGACTCCATAACACTCCCTGCCGGTCTGACGTGGAGCCTCCTCACCCCGCCGGTGACATACGCCCTCTCGGCCTTCCCTCCCTGTGCATTATTCATCTCAAGTGCCCAGCAAAAGAGGGCCGTCATTTCGGGTACCCCCCACGGTCCCCCCCCCCCAACCCCCCCCCTCTCCAGTGTTCCTGTTGTGGCTCACTGTTCAATTCATGGAGCCCCGTTGATGTCCGTTATCTCAAAGTGGGAAAAAGGTTCAGCAGTCCGGGGCGCAGTTTGATGCCTGCCGGTTTAGGTTCTATCCCCCCCCGGTGGTCGCTGACCCGGGCAGACCGCTGTGAAGGGGCAAATCAACCACCCCCAACATGCGATGCATGTCCCGAGTGCCCGGCCCAGAAGGGTGCCTGCCGGCCCGGCTGGTGCATGTCTCACACCACTCCCTCGTGGCAATCGATGATGCCTCTAGTGGGTTTGGACCTGCGCTTTGATCCTCCTTTGGGTGGCGCACGTTCAGGTCCAGCTGAATGTGTGGGCGGACCCTGCTTTCCAAGGCCGGTACTCCTCACCCTGCTATGCACACACACACACACACATACAGGATCGCAAAAGTTGGCCATCAAAATAAATTGCCGGAAAATTGGGTAAATTACTGTAATTCAAAGTGAAATGTATTGGTGGTTCTGAACATCTCTTTTCCAGTCAGTCCTGTGTGCCCAGCAGGCAGTGAAAATAAACATGACCTCTTTTTGACCCACTTTCTTACGCTGTAACTAAAAGACTGATGATCTTTGATAAGAATTTAGACTGCATTATATAATCTGTCTTTGCACAGTCAATCATGCATAATTCACGTCTTGGGTTCAAAACATTTTCTAAATAGTATGTCTATTTGTGGTGGTTTTCTGTCTTTTTTAATTTACTTTCCAGTGCAAGCAAATATTAATGTGTATCAAAACGATATAAAGTACAGCTTTGTACTTTTTCTCACCGACAGCAACTTGGTCTGAAAAAAAACGTCACTATTTTGACTTTGACTTTGCTCTAGTCACGTAAATAAGCATTAAATGGTGATATGGACAAAAGACTAAGATGTTTCTCAGATGTTGAGTTATTGCCACTTGAACTATTTTCTTTTACCCATTGCGACCGCCAGATGGCGCCCTTTCACCACTGAGAATTGTGCCCTCTGGTTTGTCTCGAGATGTTTGAGATAGTTGTCACTGATGCTTCCAATGTTCTGCAGGGTTTATCCAAGTCAAAGTGCAGAAACGGCCAAATGCTTTTTCTTGCAGTTACTTCTCAAAATCAAGTTATTGAAGTAGGCTGAATGCTTGTTCCCACAAAAGTCTTGTTGTTTTGTCTTTCTCCAGATCAAGCAGAGTTCCAGGCTGTCTGCACTGGTAGACGTCGCACATGTGCTTTGCTCAACAGCCCCTTGCCATGTGTCAACAACGCTATTTACCATATCCAAGAGCTGAAGGGGACTGTGGAAGACTGGTGTCAGCAGGTAAACTGATGTCACATGTGATGATGAGATATCATAAACTTAAATATGATTTAGAAAATGCTTTTAAATTTCTATTTCAAAGCATTTCTTTCCCTTTTTGTCTTGTACCAGTCTGGAAAATATCCACTGCGGATCAGTCGGGAAAAGCATCAACACAGAAAAACCTTCAGGTGAAGTCCTCCCGTTTTATTTAGTTCTATTCAGAAGGATGTGGAAACATGACGTGACTTTCTTAAAACAGATTCCAGTCCGGAGACTCCGATCCCGAATCAGTAACATCTGTGGAATTGTTCGTCGAAGGCATTGCTATCAGTGCGAGAGGTCACCTTTTTTCATTTCTAATACTAATTCAATATATAAAAATATTTTTGAATCAGTTGTTCATTTTAGATCAAGGTGCAACACACACGTGTGAGGTTCCTTTGGAGAAGCTCACAGTTTCTTGCAGTGGAGTAGTCAGTGGGACAATAATTCCTACTTGTCTCAGTTCACATCTTTTTGTCCACATAATAATGAAAAAAGAAGCTTCCAGAGTCCACTTCTGCTGATAGAATAGCATTGATTTTTTTTGGGGGGGGGGGGGGGGTGAATGTGCACTTTGTAGTTGGTCAGATTATAGCAACAGAGCTTTGCAAATAATGGTTTACCCGTTATTGTGTTTGTTATTGAGTTTAAAGTCCTACACAGCCCAATACAATGCACCAATCTTGTAAAGTTTGTATTCCTGTAGAAAAAAGTTGTCCTTTACCGCCACTACTGAAGAAAATAAACGACGTCCTCGGAGAGGTCGTGTATCTGATTGAGCGGCTGGAGGCTGATCGGCAGCACACAGAGGAAGCTCTCCACAAAGAGAAGGAGAGAAAAAGATTTTTGGAGAACAAAGTCGACAGTGTTACAATTTGGAAGCAACAAGAACACGCTGTTGTGGTCCAAAGAGGTCGGTGACTGACAAGCTTGGGGTCATTTCCTCAAGGAAATATTGCGATGCCTTTTTGACTTGTTTCTTTTTTTTTGCAGAGCACGAGGCATGCATCAGAGACATCTCTAAGCTGAAGTGGCAGCTAAGGAGAGAAAGGGAGAAACTTGACCAAGCACAGGAGAAGCTGTCACTCACTGAGGTGTGGAACCAGAACTTACACGAGGACATCAACTTTGCCCGAAAACAAATTCCTATTGTGAGAGAGAACCTGGAGCTGCAGAGAGGACTCATAGATCAACTCAACAGCGCCCAAGCTGAGGTACAAAGTCCCCTCTGTTTCCTCCCTGTGTATGTGACCACAAAGTCAAGAACATTTCCAGATTTGTTACTTCCTAACAAAACAGCTCCTACTCACTCGCTCGCCCACTCGCTCTCTTTTTAAATCTATTTTAAATCCACAAGTGGCACGGCGCGAGGGATTTATTGGACGTTTGTTGGTCTGTCGGTCCGGTGTTTATCCAACACATTGGTTGAGGAAAAGTCATTTCGTTTCAACAAATGACTAGATTGCCATGAAATTTGGTACGGGCATTCGTGGTCCCCAGAGGAACCATCCTAATCACCCAAATAATGCCCCGACTTTTCATTTAGCTTTTCTTCTTTGTACATTTTTTATTTCCTTCTACTCTAGATGCACCAAAAAAATGTAACGACTGAATTCAGCTCAACTGCACTTGGAGTGGAATCCCTTTATAAGAATATCCAGTATAAGTGTGTCAAAGTGAGAGGGGATGGGGAGGGGGTTGACCTTTTTATACCAAATCTCTGCATCTTCATGGTTCCTAAATGAAACACGAGACTGACTCAATTAGCACTGATGATGTGTTTCTCATCAAGTCATTGCCTGGGAGTGTTGTGACGCAGTGTAATCCCCAGGCTCGGGTATTCAAATGTTTATCTACGTATCTGGAATTTCACAGGCTTAAGAGGTTAGTTCTGGATTTTTAAATATTTGCCAAAGCTAAGCAAATAAATATAAAATAATAATCTTATGTGCAGAGCCTCGTCGTGGGCCCCCGGCAGTAGCTTATAGGTATAGCTACAGAGATTAATTGTATTTAATGTCATTACCTTCATTACCTATATATATATATATATATATATATATATATATATATAATATTTAGGCTGATGAAGTCTGCTCAAAAGCACAAAGTGATCTCCTCCTGGCCGAGAAGGAGAAAAAACAGATGCAGCTGGACACCAACAAGGAGATGGCCAGACTGGATAGTGAACTGTTGGCGATAAAGAATAAGCTGGATAAAACATTGTGAGTATGAGAGGATTCAGAGTATAGACTCACTGTATTCCTGTTGATTGGTTACATTTCCAAATGCTTTTATTCTGTGATTTCTAGAAGGTTGTATGCACTGTACACTATCAAAGTACAAAGGAAGTCCCAGAAAATATCCATAGTCAAATGTATTTATAGCCAAACAACCATTTACACAACATTTAATTTGTATTTAGCAGAAGTATTTTCGCATGTCGGATTGTGCCACTGAAAACGCTTGATTCAGTGCAGCCGTCGGGAGTCTGTTGAAATCTTATGAAAGGACCCTCAAACCAAGACAGTCAACTGCTGCTTTAAATCAGGGTGCAAGGTATATTAAACTGCATGTATCCATAGCAACAATACTTCTGCCTAATGCTGCATTACCAGGCGAAGAGGCTCACTGTATCAAAACATTCATTGAACAAACTTGGAAAATGATTTAGATGTACAAAATAAATGGCTTTTTAAATGTGTTCTTTCATCCTGAAGTCCTGTAATCCAATATTAGTTCCGATGTGCGGTTTGACAGCAGTAAAAAGGAGATGCATCCGTACGAAATAAAATGAGTACGATGAATAAGTAATCAAACAGTAAGGGTATACTAAATAAGTAAACAGTAAAAAAAATGTATAATCATAGACGGACTGAATGGTTGAGTTCACATTACTGCACATTCAAACAGGGAAATATGAAATGTTTATCGGATGGAATAGCGATATTGCACCGAATGTTGATATTGTGCACTGGTGATATTGCACATGAATGAGTAATCAGTCGGTTTGAGGTATGTGTCCTTCCCACTGCTTTACGCTCCAGGGGAGAATCCGACCAGTTCACCGTGATCGAGGAGGGTCAACTGGCCCGGATAAAGGACGCTGAAGAGACCATCGCGCTCACAGAAAAAAAGTTTGCGGCCACAACAGCGCGCATCCCGGAGATGACGGAGCTCGAGAAGACGGAAAACGACGGAGTAAAGGACATTTCGTAGATTCGGGTCAAGTTTGATAAAAGGGCAGCTTTCAGTCCCGTTCAGGTCTCTCTCCTTTTCATTACAGATTCTGCAACTGAAACTTCAAGTCGAGGTTGAAATTCAAAAGAATAAGAAATCAAAAGACAAACTAACCGCACTGCAAGAAGACATTGAGAAGACCGTGAGTGTTGTCGCACAGGAGCCTAAATCATGGACATCCCTTCATAACACTTGCTTTGCCTGCTTATGTGTGTCCCGATAGTTCTTCTGGTAGAGCGCGGTAAACACAACTGCCAGCCTACGAATGGCCTCTCACTGGAGCTCTGCATGCTACACGATGTTCGAAGCCACGGCTCCGTGAGGGCTTTTGGCTAAGTGCATCCGCTCGGCAGCACACTGTATGTTGTGTCGTGTTATCTGCAGAGACTTCACGGGGAAGCCGAGGTTCTCTGCATTGAAGAGCAGCTCCTTTCAAAACGTAACGCTTTTGCGGCTCTTCGTCAAGAAAACATGGAGTGTGAACAGAACGTGGAGGACTACCGGAGGAAAATGTCTGAGAGGTGCACTCCCAGAGCCAGAGCAATGCGGTTATTAATCCAATGCGTTTGTTAACGCTGTGCTGTGTGACCATCTCCTCCTTTTTTGTTTGTTTGTTAGCGAGACGGCGGTGGAGCAGATGCACGAGGAGAGGAAGCAGATGCTGCAGAGAATCGTCGACAATGACGAGCGGTGGGAAAAGGCCGAGGAGGAAGTGACCCAGGTCGTGGCCCGGCACGCCGTCACCCGGGCCAAGCTGGACGAGCGGGAGAAGCTCACCTCCGCGGAGGAGCAGAGGACCAAGGTCAGCGGAGACGTGTGTCCACCTTCAATGGCTGGAAAATTGTGAGTTTCTGGAATGTTTTCTTCCGTGTGCTCGACAGAAAGAGATCGAAAAACTGCTGAAGGATCTGACGGGTCGGAGGAGCGCCCTGGAGCTACTGAAGGTAAATGCACCGGGCGCTTTAGAGGAGAAACTGACGCAAACAAAGTCTGTTTCAATTATTTATTTATTTTATTTAAGTCTTCAAAACATATCAAGGTGTTTTTGCAGAAGTTTGATCGTATAAGATTAGGAGGTGACGCTTCACAAAGCACACTCTCAATAAAAATTGAACATTATATGTTCCATAAAGATTTTTTTTAAGTGCCTGGCTGTATTCAATTGCATAATTAGATCCATTCCCACAGCCTGTACATTTTCCTCTTACCGCTTTTACCCCTCTGTGAGTGTTTGAGGCCTTTTGGATGATGGCGTTGTGTTGTCTATCGCATCAGGGTCAGTGTGCGAATAAGAGTGAGGAACTGTACCGACAGCAAAGGAGCAGAGCGCTGACTAACCAGAAACTCCAGAAAGAGTTTGAAGACGCGTCCACAGCAACCAAAGAACTGGAGACCACATTTATGGTAATTATACAGTTCGATAAATATAATCTCAGCCCCGAGGCGAATTTTACATTAATACAATTTTGTAAAAAAGGTAATAATCTAATCTTCTGTTCATACAGAAAATTATGAATCTGACAGAACATTTTGAGAAGATCCAGAGTGAACACGGGAACACATTAGTCAAACTTGAGCAGGACAAACAACTCCAACGTGACCACCTGGAAGCTGCTCAGGTAGAAACGGGAAAGTAAATAGTGACACAAACAATTCATCCCGAGTCGTGGAGCAGTCGCTAAGTCAGCTTCCCTCCGTAAAGCTCATTGAGCACCGAGCTGGTCCCGGCTATTTGTCATGTCATTCTTTTTGCGGAACAAAGTAATCTCTCTCACTCCCGACACTTTGACGTAAAGCCACTTTCAGAATGAATGCGGCTGTTTGTTGACAGGCTTCGCTCGCCGCCGCCGTCGAGAGATACGACGCCACCTCGGCCCGCATCAGTGACCTGACAAAGAAGACCCGGGACTCCTGCCATGCTTCCCATCAAATGGAGGAAATGGTCAAAAGCATGCCGGAGGTCATAGCGGAGCTTCAGTAGGTCATATTCTTTTTAAGAATACTCAAACTCTATTTTTTTTTTTTTAGGCAATACAGCATTTTTGAAAGAGCACACATTAATAATCATTTATTTAAAAAAATGTTGGTCGTATGTGATAATAACTTCATCTTTCTCCGTATACATCCACAGGCGCCCACAGTGGTGCGATGTTCGTACGTGCGTGATGTTCAGAAGTGGTTTTTTTTTTTTTTAAATTAATTGTCTTTTTATGTGTTTGATTTCACCTTGCAGGAGCGTCTTTGATGTGGTGGATTTCAAAAACAAGTCAGCTGCTCTCATAATGAGCACCTTGCAGTCTGATATTAATAACTGCCAACAACGAACACAGCGATCCGTGCAGGCACACACGGCTCACGTTGCAGCAAGAAAGAAGGAAATGGAAGCCACCAAGGTAACAAAATGTTGTTCACCATTGCCTTCTGTAAATGCACGACCTTTTTCAGTGTCAAATACTATGAGACGTGCTGTGGAAAAGAAACCCCCCCCCCCCCACCGATCTCGTTGTTTATCTGTTTGTGGATTAGTGTCAGCACATTCCTCGTCACAATACTCCCCTTAAGATGCAGAGAAAAGGGCGCCGCGCAATTAAAATTACAAGCCACGGTCAATCTTGTTTAAGTGCTTTCCTCACAAATGACGACTCACTGTTGTTATAGTCTTTTGTCTGGACGAATTTGATGATGCGCATCGCGCTGAGCTGCTGCTCCTATTCTGTCACCTGCAGGCCAACATTGTCCATACTATGTTCATATCGATGTCAAATAACGGTATGACGTGGGTGTTTTTTTAGTTGTTGTTTTTTTCCTTTGCGCGTCCATGTCGCTAATAGGCTCTTGTAGAGCAACGCAGCTGCAGCCTTCACCAAAAGGCAAGTGCTCGAACACTCCTTTTGTAAGAGAAACCTCTATTTATTGTAAGGTTTCCATCTTCAGGATTATCAGCCCCAGCCAGAGTCTCTTTGCTGATGGCGGTTTCACATGGCTTATCTAATGTGAAATCGCCATGTGGTATATAGTTTCATTAAACGGTGATCAAGAATGCATTAGTTCAAAACAAGAAAAGGCAATGGAGCTTAAGCCGCCATGCATCCAAGTGCAGCAACTTTAAGGAAGTTGTTGGCGTGAGACAATTTAAGAATTAGAAGTCTTCCTCATAGACACAACTCCCATTAGCAAGATAAAAGTTAGCCATGCGGAGAAAAGGGTTTAAGTCTTTTCGCAAAATAAGACGAACAACAATACTCCTCGCCAAATACAAAGATCAGGGTCTGAAGTGCGAGAGGAAATTGGTCACTTTAATCATTGAGACCAATATAAAGCACACATAATGTCTGCATTAGCATACCATAATAAGCAGCGAGCGCATTCAGAAGCCCCGGTGCGTGAAGCAGAATGGTTAGACTCTTTTTAGATATTTCTTTATAGGAGAGATTTCTTCTAAAAGTGCTGACCTCGTGCGATCCTCTCAAATAGCTGCTGTAGGTCACTGCTCCGCAAACTAACGCGGGTCAGTTCACCTTGAAAAGAGAAGGGAGACCGATGGTTATGTTTAAGAAAGCAAATGTGAAACGGGTCGTCTTGTTGTAACCCGTGCTCGTGTGTGGGCGTGTCCTCCACGCCGCCGCGTCGCTTGGCGAGCACAAAGTAAACAACGCAAACTGCCGACGCCGTCAGTTTCTTATGAGCGGCGAAGTGTAATTTGTTCCCTTTACACTTCACAACGGCGTCAGATGGGCTTTGTCAGTGCTGCACGGAGTAATTAAACCTGAAATCAATAGCAGGCATTTGTCATGTTTACAGCCCCCCCTTTCTGCTGGGTTAAACTCATCACTTTAGTGCTGTTCTGTTCCACTGCAGAGACACACTTCATTATGTCTGCAGGTAGACTGCAGGTAGTTCGCCGCTCACGTGCGTGGGGGGGGGGGGGGGAGAAACGCTGTTAAAAGGGGGGGAAAAAAGAGGATGTGCAGGTAGATACAAACTCGCCGTGATTTATTCACCGGGTTTCCCAGAAAAGTGCCGTAAGCCCGCACAGACCTTGTATCCCGCGCACACGTCCTCCAGCCGGAGTGTCTCCTTAGTGGTCAGTGTGTGTGTTGCCGTGCAGGATGCACCGTACTGCACGTGGACTCCTCAGTTCCCGTCGCCCCCCCACAATGGTTCCTCGGGTGTCTGTACGTGTCACGGGAAACATCCTTATGTATTTTTATACCTCGACTGAACGTAGTGATGCCTCAGCAGTTCTTCTACTGCAAACATCTCGTTAAAATGATCATCACAACAACGCAAATCCATTCCTGAAGTCTGAGAGCTCTCTCATTGACACATGTACGTTTCAGTGTGAAATCAATATTTGAGTATATTGGTGACGGGACGTACCGGATCACTATCGACGGTGACCTCGTTAATCGGACCTGGTGTCGTATTAAACCTGGTTTCTTTTCTGAAGTCATTATGACATCCAGAGTTTCCAACATCAGTTACATGGGTTTTAGTTTCATAGGGACACCAGCTCCATTTTTTTTTTTTTAGCAACTCAATGATCCCTGGTCTCATATTACTGTACACGGAGAATTATTACAGTGAATTCTGCATTGTTAATTATTTAAATTTGAGACACAGGGAAAGTTGGCATTGGATTAGTGATAAATAATGATAGATAAGTGCCTGCCTCTTGCCCAGGTCATCCTTGTCAGGTCAAATAAAAAAAAAAAAAAATGAGAGATGAAGCATGTGCCTCAATTACAATAGTTACAACGCAGCTGTCAGTGCCTGCTCGTCTCCAGGTGGTTATTGATTATATAAAGAAAGTTTGCTCATGTCCGTATCATTCGAAAATGTTATTTCTCATTGCGTTGGGTAACAAACCTGCGCAGTATTAAACTACACAGTAAAAGAAGTGTGCCGTCTCACCCCATCACTGTGTTTTCACGCGTTGGTGTAGGAAGCCCTGAAGGTCGCCCTGGCGGAGAACAGCGGTCTGGCGAGCGAGTACGAAGGTCTTCAGAGGTCCCTCACGGAGGCCAAGCGGGAGGAGGCGTCCGCGCTGAGAGACAAAAACCAGGCGCACAAGTCTTTCCTTTACTACACTCGGGTACACGGCTCCTCTTCTTCTCTTTTTGTCACCTTCTTCTCCTTTTGGGCAGTGCGCCTCACAGGGGTGTCTGCAGCAATCTAATAGCCATGGGAGAACTTGAGTGCAGGAGGATGATGGATGTGACATAATGTAATGATAGCGCTGTAGTTTTGCCACCAAGGGGAGTAGAAGAGGGAGGTTGATGGTACATGTAAATATTACGCCTTCCACTTTTTCCTGATTATAGTTTTTCTAAAGCGGCCAGAGGTGAAGCGGTTTATTATCGGGAAGGTTCCAAATTGGCTTCTTCTCAAACACACACACACACACACACACACACACACACACCATTGGAAAGAATCAGACAATAAATGTGCCGTCAGCGTTGAGATAGCTCGAGAGGTCTTGACTAGTTGGAGGAGACAACTCTGCAGCATTTTATGGTTTATTCTGTATAGTTTTTGACACTATTGAACTGGAGTGGAATTACACATGACAAGCATAACAGCAGGGGGAAGCCGCACTGCTCCTGCAATGGAAAAGAAATCATGTTATTTGTTCCAAAAATGACTAATACCTTTACTTGAGCGATTCCTCATCTAACTGCATGAATGTTATCAAGTGAAAAATGCATGCAAAAATAAAATCCTGTGGACAGGATTTTCCACGCTCGTGATCAAAGCCTGATTTTCTTTTACTCCGGATTCAGCCTTCACCATTTTTGTTTGTTTCAACTCTACACTCCTGCAACGGCAGCCTCTCGGCTGGCGTTTTATGCCTGAATTTAGTTTCGATAACCAGCTTATCATCAGCAATGTTTTCCAAAATGCAGATTACATTTAATCTGATTTATAGGGGAACGTTCAGGAAAATGAACAATCATCCTTATGTTTGCATTCTACGTCCCAGTTAAAACATATATTACACAATGGGAATTATCATTTGCTTGCTACTGGGGGCAACAAAGTAAATGGATTTCACATTGTCAGGATCATCTGTGTGTGTTTGAGAAGCCTCACACCTCCTTTGTGTGTCTGTAGAGCCAATAATCTCTGTGCGGGGCACAATGAGTCTTTTGAAGTATCCATGAAAAATAACCCTGACAACAGGCATTCCTGACGTGTAATTCAAGTGACACGATTTGAGTACTATACACGTATTTTGTTTCTAGAACTATAAACTATAAAAAGAGGCCGGGCTCACAGCTGTGATTTGAACTTTTCCCTGCCATCACGCTATAACTTGGTTAATATTCACATTTTAAAAGCAGGTTATTGATCTTTTAAAGCTGGCATTATTAGCTCTCTCTCTCTCTCTCAAGAAGCAGCATCTCGTGTCATCGTTGTTACGTTAAGTGTTCTCAACCCTTTACCCTGACAGTGATGGGATGTAACTGAGAACACGCAGTTACAGGTGAAATGGCCCTTTTCTAAAGTAGTTCAAATGAGCTCCACCACAGTAAAATGCTAGATCCATTTAATCCAATAATAATAATCAAACTTCTAGCAGAAGTACCTTTTATTTTAAGTATATTTTGCGTTACATAGTTTATCAAATAGGAGAAATAATTTAGTAAAACATTAAGATATTTCTTCATTGGAATTCAACAAATGTAAATACATTTAAGTATGCAAAAATTCTCATTTGTAAATAAACATATGATTCGTTAGCGTCCGATAGCACTTGCACTCTGGTCCATGCAGCACTGCTTTGTTTCTGCAGAGGCTTTCGGCTCTTTTAACAGGCGACACCATAAAGAGCATTCTTGTTATTGTCTTTCCTTCAGGAGCTGATGACTGAGCTAATTCGCGTTAGGTTTCGATGCACCGGGGAACACATTGGCCAGCAATGATAAGCTTTGCAGGAAGAGCAGGGAGATGGAGGGGGGAAGAGGAGCAACGGCATCTATCAGAATTTAAACCTCTTTGCCATGAAACTGTGTTCAAAATAATAAAGCAAGCAGCATGTCTTTCCAAGAGACTAGGAATAATTTCTGGTTTCAGTGGGGGGTTCATGACTGTGTGTATGTGTAAAATATGTCTTGAGGGGATTGGTATAAAGTTAAACTGGGTGAAGTAGAAATATTTTACTCATCAGCTTTGCAGTCACAGAGTTTGCCTCGGCTAGAACAAAACTGCTGAAGCATTTAGAGAAAATTAACCCCCCATCCTGGCAGCCAGATGTGACTGGATTCTGATGAGTGCACACGAGTGGGCAGAGAAACCAAGAGACTGTGAAATTCCTGTCAGGCCCGTGTACTGCAGAATGGGCTATTGACTGCTTTCTCTATTCCCCTCCATCATTCTTCTTGAACACTGCCATTAATTTCCTCTCCTGCCTTACCAATTCCTTTTCTCTGCCCCCCCCCCCCCCCCTCTCCTACCCCCCCCCCCCCCCCCCCCCCAGCTTTCTTTGTTGCAGAAGAGGATGCACAAAGCTCTGGTGAAATCCTTCAAACAACGCAGCCGCTACAGCCGGGCTGAACTGGACCGGTGCCTGGCTCTTTCTCAAGAGACCCCCCGGAAAATACAAACTGCCCAGGTATTTGAAAACGGGTGGGATCACGCGCACCAAAATGTCGCCCTTCATGCCGATGGCCGGGCGAGGGCAGCCAGGCAGACATCCGCCGAGGCTTCTGTGCCTCGCCGCCGCGGCGGAGTTAAAGACGCCGGCGCCGCCACAGTCCATCCCGTACATTCAGTCATCAGATCGCGGGGCTGACGTGATGGATGGTGCGTCTGCTCGAGTGCCTCCGCGGTGACCTCCCCCTGTCTGATGCTGCCACTCCGGATGGCTCTATAAAGCACGGCACTTTTGGTGTTTTGGTCGCGTCGCATTAGCACTTCCTGTTTACCCGCCGGTGTTGTTCTGGCGGGTCGTTTGTTAGAGCGCGTGGAAGAGCTCTGCGGCGGCGTGACCTCCGGCTCGTGCTGCGGCGAGGGCAGCGGCGCATTCTACAAGGTTGAGAAGCAAGGATCTTCAATTAGGGGATAATCGGTGTCTAATCTGTGAGCGCGATGTGAGATGAGGGCAAAGCGGACGGGGAGACAGTGATGAATCTTTATGAAATGTCCTGTCCAGTCCTTCTCCAGAGCCGTACCATGGAACTACTCTCCATGTGGCCATGTTCACTAAAATTCATGAGATACTCAAGGCCCAAAGTGCTCGTATTTGATTTTAGAGGTTTTCCAGGGGAGAACAGAGTGGAAATACTATTAAGTGATTTCCTTCCCTGTTCCTCCTCCTCCTCCTGCTGTTTTTTTTTTTTTTTTGATGGGTCTGGTCCAGACATTACAGGGAGCAGCCATGTCTCAGTGGCCCAGCCTCGAAAGGCCCCAGCAGAGTGGGGGAGGCAGGAGGGGGGGGGGGCTGTGGGGGCCTGGGGGGGGAGGAGCTATCAGAGCGCCGCAGAGTGTGAAGGACAAAAGAGCTGGTGTATTGAAGCGCACCACAGAGCCACCCGTCACAGCTCAGCGCAGGGTCCATCAGAGCAGGGAGCACTTTAAACAGGCTCCTCATGAACAGCCCGGCTCAGCGTCTCCTCCAAAAAGTACGACCTATATGAGGAGAGAGGACGAAGAAGAACAACAACAACAACCACCACCACCGAGCAGGGCATGAACACACAATCTGCATAATGACTTCATGTTAAGAGCCCGGTCGAGTTTCAGCAGATCATTGAGAGGCAAAAACAGAGAAATGCGAAATGAAGGAATCCAAGGAGCCGATGCCAGTTTGTGACTTGCTTCAAAGCGGGCGGAATCCCGACGAGGCCTGTTCTTATCCACCATGTGCACTTAACCCCCACCAGGAGGACGTAAGGGAGGTCAGGTTGGCGCGTTCACGGCCAAGGCGTGTGCATGAATCGGGAGCCGAATGGCAGTTTGTTCAAAAGTAGCTCGAGGGGGAGGAAGGGCAGAGTGGGTGGGTGTCTGGGTGGGTTGGTGGGTTGGTGTTGGGGGGGGGGGGTAGTCGGGTGGGTGGGGTTCGGCGGGCTGTCATCCTGTTACACTCCTGCCAGAACTGGCAGTTCAGCTTTGTGTTCCGCGAGTTTACACCAGGGATGGCGTAATTGACAATGGCTAACAGCGGAGAGCGGTGCACAGCCTCGTTGAATGGCCAGTAATGATCGGAGCAGACGCCCACCGCCCCCGTCCCCGGGGACTGTAATCCAAGATCCTGTTTCTGATATAATTGTTAGTCAGAGAATTTCTGCATGGCTAGGCCGGTTCAGATTCCCAAGCCGGTTGACAGTGCCAGGCGGTTTAATAGAAAAACTGGATGCTGAGGTTTTTTAAAAACAGAAGAGCAGTGAACCCGGACGTGGTTCACCAGGAGCCCCTTGTTCTCCTTCCTCACATAAATAACAGCGAGCTGGTAACTTTACTTTCACAAGTGTAGACTCACCATCCGCTGTGTGTGCGTGTGTGTGTGTGCGTGTTTGTGTGTGTGTCAGACAGAGCGAAGGCGTTTGTATTACTGCCTTTCTTAATTGGCTCGTTTCCGTGTACGGTGTTATTCAAACAGGACGGCTTGTCAGCAGAAATGTGGCCCGTCGCTGCGCTCCTGCAGCCGCAGACGGACGCCTGCGACGACGGCGGCATGAACAAACGAGCCGGCCCGGGATGGAACGAGTAGATGCCTTCAGTTCAAACGGCAGCGTGATTGGACATTCACCTGGACCAGACAACTTACTTACTTACCTTGCACGCTTCACTGTGCCTTCCCCCCCCCCCACCCCCCAGCCCCCTCTTTACTTGCAGCGAATCCATAACAATGAAACAGGTGACTTTCATGCTGCTGTCAGGACTGATCTAATTTTAGCTGGGTGAATGATTGCAATTGGCTTTGCCTCATCAGATAATTAATCTATGTCACCATTAATTGGAAAAGAGAATAATTACAGGCAGTGTTGACAGAAATTCTACGCTTCTCCAGATTCCCAGATCCAATTACAACTAGTGAAACCCTGTGACCTTAACCGGCACTTAGCGCACCTCAGGCCACCTTGACCGTGTCCGTGCGAGGGCCGCGCCCCCCCCCCCCCCCCCCCCCCTAAAGGACCCCCCGTTTCTGTTGGCGCTCGCCGCACTCCTCCTGCTCGCCTCACTCTCCGGGAGCTGTCTCCCTCAATCACTTTTCAATATTCAATCTTAATTTTGTGGAAGTTTAGCATTTTCAATGAGCTGGAGATGAATGATTAATGAATAAATTTAAATGCTTCATTTTGTCCATGGATCATTAGTTAAGTCCTTTGTGGGAAGGACCTGAGAAAGGAGTGAAAATTATTGAGACATTAGCCCGAAGCAATCCAGGGGTAAATAGTGTGCACGAAAGGATGTTGCCTGCACACTATCCACTGGCTTTCTAAAGAACCCTCGGGAAACGCTGTTTTCAATTTGGAATATTAACCCAATCACATTTAGTCCTTTTCTTTGTTTTTTTTGTTTCTCTGTGTATCAACAACGACCTGCTAATGGTCCATACACAGCAACCAAAAGTTACACGTAGGCGTCCAAATCTCATCAGACTCATTTCACATCGTTCCTTTGCATAACCAACAGAAATGAGTAAATAATATTGGACATTTTCTTTTCTTTTTCCAAGGTCAACGGACCTCGTTGGCTGCTCCTTCAGAGACGTGTTGATAGAGATGCTGTTGTTTTGTTGCCCCTCTGAATCGTGGGGCCAGACGGGGAGGGAGGAGAGGAGAGGAGAGGGGGGGGGGGGGGGGGGGGGCAGGCAGTGCAAACACAACGGACCAGAGGGACATGATTGGCCTGCCGCAGACGAGTCCGGCGTCCTGACGCATGGCCGTCATCAGCGTTTGTTCACGCACAATAATCCGAGTATTCGAACACGCGGGGTCCTGGATTGGATTCAGCAGACGCACCACGCCGTTCCACCCGGTGGCGCCGGACCGCATCTCTGGAAGAACCTCGGGGAGAAAAATGGTCAGTTTCGTCTCATGATCCTCGCTGACTGTACGGCGATATCTCAAATGAAAGTGCCGCCCCAACGCATTCGTCTACGCTCTTTGCATCTAATCAATCCCCCCCACCCCCCCAAAAAAAAGAAAGTGAGCCACAACTACATGGCATCGCATTTATCTGAAGGTGTACACACACACACACACACACACACACCTACATGCTGCCACTCTAAAGAGGGTGGACTGTGGAAACACTGATGGGGCTCCTTGACAGCTGAGATGTATTTTCTTCTATGTTCGAGGCCTCTTTCAGAATGATGAGTGTTGGACAACGCAGCCTCTCTGTGTCACACATGGAAGCTGGTTTAGAGCTTTTTTTAGTTGTTTTTTTTTAATATAATACGCTGATTTTGGCGAGAGACATGTTGGGTAAAATCCGATTTGCAGGCAGCGTGATTCTCAATTTCAGCCCCGGCGCCGCCATGCAGGCGATGGGCCCGTTTCGCCTGGATTCACTCCGGCGAATCGCCTCTGATCGCTGACGTGGAGCCGAGCGAATCGCACCAACGTTCCGTCTTCCCGAGTTCTGCTTCCAGATCTTTTCAAAGATCAGGAAGGGGAAAAACAAAACGCGAAAAAAAGAAGAAAAAAAAGCCGGAGGGGTCCGCTCAAAACCGGTGCTGTTCTCTGAGCAGGTGCTGGGTGAGCTTCTGTGGACGAGGTCTTCTGGCCACCACTTGATCTCTTTCCGTCCTCACGTTTTAGCTGCTTTCCCCGCAGCGTTGGTACAGTGCAGCGCTGTGTTCCTTCTTTTTTTTCCTTTTTTTTTTTTTTTTTTTAAAGTTTAGGCAACTACAGCATCTGTCATTCAGTCATACTGTGCAGCAGAACAACACACTGGAACAGTGTGATTGCCCAGGTGAGTCTCTAATGTGGAAACTGTGCCGAAAACATGCCAAACAAATTCATCAGCCTAACAATACGCGTTCCTTGTGTTGCCACACTCGTTTGATTTCAAACATATTTATCTTTAACGGGATAATAATTTGTGAAAGTCTCTGACATTTGTGGCCAGCTAGCATGATAATAAATCCGTGGCTTGGAACATTTTTTAGTTAATTAGAGTCAATCAATCCAAACTTTGCTCACTTACCGGTGTGAAACCGGAGGATAATGAGCAGAAATCAGCATGGTGATTGGAAAACACAAATTACAGCTGTTAAAGAGAAACTCATCCACTTTTCTTCTGCTGATGCCAATGCCTGCTGCGAGGATGTAAAATTAGCATGGCATTCCTTTAATGGATGTTGGGAGAATGTGCTTCTCTATAATTAAAAAAAAAAAAAAGCCTTTAATATCCTCTCGTAGGGTAAAATAAGAGGGGTTCCGATGATTACATGACAACTCTTTAAAGGAAATTTAAAACAAATAGTTCATTTAATTCATTTTTTTTTTTTTTCATGTTCATTGTAAAAACATACATCTGCATTACAAATACTGCTTACAGGCCGAATACGCTCTGCATGCGATGTATTGGCAATGTTTTTATTCTGCTGCTGTGCATTTAGAGCCAATGAAGTAGCTGCATATAGCCCCCCCCCCCCCCCCCCCCCACAATAGCACCGCTGCCACAGACTGTGGTGCCATGTGACCTGCCTGGCGGCCATGCTGCATGTGACCTCGGCCCTCTGGATGTAACTTCCTCTCACAAGCTGTCTGGAGAAGGGGAGCTTGCCTTTTGTATTAATTATTACCAGTAGATAACACCGAACGCACTGGTTGGTCCCGTTTGTTTCACTTGTCAGTGGAGTGAATAATTGGGAGTGCTGACCATATTAGACATGGGAGAATTTTCCAAAGCTACGACTCAAACGGTTGCGACACCAGAAGCGCGCCTTTTTTGGAAAATGGCAATTTTCAAATCAGTATGGAATAATTAGCCTGCTTCCCGTTGCCAAAGGAAATCACTGAAGTTTAACCTCCGATTGACAGGAAGCGCACTGCGTCGAAGAAGAAGAGAACCCTGGTTTATTCATTTATTAGAGATCAACATCACATTCGTTCTGTTGACGCAAACTTTGAAATATGTTGCACCCCAACTTGTTTCCTCAGAAGGCTCGGGGGGGGGGAACACTGATACCGTTTCGGGAGAAGGGGGCTGCTAATACAATGGGGCTCATCTTGCAATCCTCCCAAGGAATAACTATCAGTCCTGCTACAGCAGCTCCAGCGTCCCCAGGTGACCGCGCCACTGAGCCCGGGCTCGCTCCGCCGCACCCCGCTCCACGCCTGCTGCCACCCTGAAGGTAGATGCATCACGCTGGGGAAACTGCGCAACAGCAGCCCCCCCCCCCCCCCCTCCCTCTCCACCAGCCGCCCCCCCTCCAACCCTGCAATAAAAATGAAAAAACCCCACCTCAACAGCACTGTGGCCACTTGCAGGGGCGTCACACCTCTCTGGGTCGCCCCCACTGGTCCCAACAGGCCGGACTCTCCCTCAGGTGAGTCTCCGTGGCTGCTCCCACCTGAGCCGCACCACTGGGATCCTTTTGTCATTTGAGAAATGCCACACACACACACGCACACACACACACACACACACACACAGACCGAAGGGGACACCGCCTGTTTCCTTTCCGCTCACCTCCCGGCTGGCGGCTGACTCTCTGAGCCGTGTCTGTGGTGGCGGCGCCGTGTGTGGGGATCTTGGGGGTTGGGGGGGGGGGGTTTATAAAACAGCAGGCCTCCCCATACTCCCCGAATGGCAAACACGCTGTGAGACGCTCTGTGAGTCGCGTACGACGAGCTCGTCAGTCCCGGGAATCCAGGCGTAAGGAGGAGAAGTCGTTCAATGGGGCGAATGCCAGGTTTAAATGTCCAAATTGTTGCAGGGAATGTTGCACTTTGACTGACCCTTCCTCCTCCTCCTCATCCTCTGCAGATTGAACGAACGGTGAACTCGTTTGTTCCTTTTGTGTCAAAGCGTCTCTCGGGGGGGGGGGGTGGCGACCCGCTGGTCCAAACTGTGTCACACAGTTCAAGTTCCAGGTTACTGGGACTCCCGAAATCAAAATCACTCCAAATACGGAGTCCCAAGAGTTTCCAGCAGTCGTATCTCATTAGAAAATGATTTAAAAGAAGAAAAAAAACCGATTTTGAACTACTCCCCAGATGATTTAAAAATATGTGATGTAATAATAATACATAAAGATGGAGGAGGAATTGACACTATGTGTGTCAGCTGGACTTTATCATTCAAATGTTGGTGCTGCAGGCTCCATAACTCAGTGTTTCTGTAACCTGCCGTTTGAATTCATCTTCTTTTTCTTTCTTTTTTAAGAGGCCGCCTGCTGCCTCGTTTATTTATATATATATTTTTTCATCAGAAAACAACATTTCACTAAAACATAAATTGCAAATCTCACTTTATAGGTTGCCACACCACACTTAGTTAACAAAATATTTTGCAAACAAGATGATATCACCCTCTCCATGATATTAATATGATATGTTCTCTGATCTGTAAACAGCTGGTTATCTTGCTTTTCCACGATAAGAGAAAGTGCTGAGGATTTACGCTCGGTGAGCACATTTGGGCTGAATCTTTCACACGTCACAAATTGCAGATGGGAAGCAGTGATCTTGAACAGCCGATCACATTTCCGTGACCATCTGACACCTTCCATTTAGGAAAATAATACTTTCTATCTTAGCATACCCCTCTGCGGCAGCCAGCAAAAGGAATTATGCCTGCTAGACTCTACGATTAACAACTTTGGAGCTTCTCCTTTTGTTTGGATTAGATTAAATCTTCAGTTTAGAGATTTAAGGTGGCAAATGATGTGTTTGTGCTGCTAGGGTTCATATTTACGTGTTGTTGTTGTTGTAAAGCGACGAGAAGCTTCATTGTAATCTGCACAGGAAGTTGTGTGTTAGGGGAAAATAAGGGGCTTATTACAACAGTTCCCCGTACGTAAGACACTCTTATCTGTCTGAGCCCCTTTTTTGGACTATTCTTCTTTTCAGTATTTGTCCCCGCTAATGCAGAAAGTGAAAACTCTCTTTTATCCACGGACAAAAAGCCGACTTGTTACCCACACACGAGGTAGATATGGTATCTGCGTAATATGACAGATAAATATGAGTCGGGTTAACTGGTACAGAGAGTTGTAAATCACTGTGGTGTGATTCTCTGTCTCAAAGGGTTTAATTAGTCTGGAAATTCTCCTCTTATCTGATGACCCCCCCCCCCCCGACCCTCCCCCCTCCGCCCCTCTCCCTCCGCTTCCTTTCTGCACACGGCAACAACTGGCAACCATAAACGGCGTGCAATCCGAAGACCAGTGGCCTCGGGAGACCGAGTTGCTACAAAGAGCTTGAAAAGAGTTGAAAATGGTCATTTTATCGGGCGGGAATGGCTCGCCGGAGAGCCGGGTAATGGCGTGCTAACCGAGCGACGGCGTGCGACTCTGCGAAAGGAAGGCCCGGTCGATTCCAACGGAACAAAGTCTGAAACGAGACAAGATTTTTTACCTCCTCGGTGATTGTTGTGTGGGATGCATGTGCTCAGAGGTTGGGGGGGAGGGGGCACGCAGGCTGGGTACTTGTCAAACATGTAACGATATCGTGGTTACGGCTTTTATAACGGATGCTACCTACGAGTGGCCCGGTATTGACGGCGTAGGCGCGGCGTGAACAAACCCCGTTTGTCCCCCCCGTCTGTCATCTCGTAACTTGCCGAGTTACCTGTCACTCGGGGTCCCACGGGAGTCCTGCACGTGCGTCCCTTTACTCTAATTGAGCTCGGCGTTTAATTGACACATCGTAGCACGTCGTCACCGTTTTTGGGTCGGGTTAGCGGCGACGTTATTTCGCTGATTTGAAAACCCGCCGCAAAATGAAAAAAAATGAATCCCCCCCCCCACCCCACCCCGACGGCTCGTTGCCACCAATACCCTCACATGGACTGAAGCCACGCGGGGCCTTTTCGGCTGTACCGCGAGGTCAAGGTCAACAACCGCTGTGCGACGCCTCGATCTCCTGTAACAGGTAAAATGGGTCTCGTAAAGGTGTCCAACCCGGGACTCCTCCCATGCAACGCGTCACCGTGACGATGCCGGATCGGGTCCCAGCGCAGTGTGTGTTGGTAGGGGGGGGGGGGGGCTGCACCCATGGACCTCGCGTTGTGAAAGAAGGGTACCGAGAGGAACGCGCGGCGTGTTGTACAACTTTACATCACATAGACATCATTTGTATAGGCCATTTTAATAATCATTATAACACAACATGCGCGTTTCTTTATGGTGCAGATGCTAAACTTGAGTTTGTGTCGAAGCACCACCACCCCCACCCCCCCCCCCCCTCCCTAAAGGACTAGCAGGAGCAGAATGGAGATGAGGGGTTATTTTGGCGATGGAGATTAAGGCAGGGGCTTTTTGTCATTTGTGCGAGACAAGCCATTCATCCATCCAGTTCACAGCCAAAAAAAGGCTGGTCCCAGAAATTAGCAGTTTCAGCTCAGCAGCAAAGTCGTCGGGCTGTGAAGGCAGAGAGAAATTGACTAATTAGCAATGCGCACTAAAACTTGACGGTTCTCTCTATAACAGCGAGGGAAAAGACTCGGTTTTTCTCTTCCCCCCCCCCCCCCCCCTTTTCTCCTTTCTTTCTTCCATAGATGTTTGAAATCGCAGTCATTTACGCTCGACAGTTTTTACAATAGCCTTGAGCCATAATTTTGCGAGTCTCTCCAGCATCCATACCCCTGCATGGTCTCTCTCCACCGGCCATGCACGACCGTTTCTCTCCCCAACCGTGGATTTCCTATTACTCTCGTTACGACTCACTGAGCCCCAGGCCCAAGGATAATGATGTGTTGTTTCTTGGTAGCATAATTTGTCACACGTATATTTCTTCTTCTTCTTCTTCTTCTCCTCTTGCAGAAAGCACAGCTCCCTCTTCTCACACACACTCTCACACACTTCTTGTTAATTCGGGAGAACAAATGATCACGCCGTCAACAAATAACCTGGAAGAAAGAAAAACAGGGACTTTGGTGGAGTTGGAGTCAATGGTGGTTTTGAGGCAGCAGAAGGACGGGACATTCCTCTAAAAAAAAAGAAAGAAGAAGAAGAAGAAGGAGGAGAACAAAGGAAATATTCACAGGAGAATATTGGGATCCTGAAGCTGACTTTCTGTTTTTTTTTGTGTGTGTGTGTGTTTTTTTCCCCGTGCCAGGAGCTGAAGTCTCAGGTAAGTTTGGCTGCTCCTCCGCTCGCGTCGTTTAGTTGTGAGCGGCGCTTTTAGAGGGAAATGTGCACGCGGGCGCCTTTAACTCTACACACGTTACGCACGTTTTTTTTTTTTTTCCTCCCCCTTTTCTTTTGCGAAACGATAAGATAATGCGTGTGTGGCGTTTAACTTTACCGAGAGCTGCGTGTGTTTTGTTTTTGTTATTTTTCTTCTCCTCCGCCCCCCGTGTGCGGTTGTCGGCGCCCCGGCATCGCGTCCCGCTCGCGGCGGGCTGAAGGCGGACCGGCCGGCGGCTCCGGGAGACCCGACCGACCGCCGGTTTCGTAAGACTCCGTGGATCCGTGCGCCGTGTCCTCGTTGTGTGCGCGTGTATGTGTGCGTGCAGCAAAGAGACAGGAGAAGGGACAAAGTGTTTGGCTGAATGCTGCGTGTTATCCGTCCTCCGCGTTCCCCCCCCCTCCACCTCCCCCGAAAATACGACAACTTCCCCGCGGTCTCCGGGAGGAGAAGCGCCGCAGCTCCTCCGGTTGTTTGTTTGCTTTTTTCGGGGGGCCTTTTTTCTCCTTCGAGAGACCCGAGCCCCCCCCCCCCCCCCGCTTCTTTCGCCTCCATCTGGAAGCCTCTCGGGGGGGGGGGGGGGGTGGAGGGGGAACTACTGCGGTTCACCTCCGTGAGCGCAAAGTCCGTCGGATGTCGAGTCTCTCCGCCTGGAGATGCGTTTCTCCCCCCCCCCCCCCCCCTCAATCTGTTCCATAACTTAACTCGAGAAATCGTTCTATTCGATTAGGTGATCGATTGCATCCTTAGTGTGTGTGTGTGTGTGTGTGTGTGTTGCGAACACGTGACCCCCCCGGGGTAAATGACTTGCACGGTGTGTTTGTTGCTGCCCAGGTGGCGATCCCAGCCGGCGAGTCATGTCCAGATCGGGTGACAGAACATCCACCTTTGACCCCACACACAGTGACACCCTGCTACACGGGCTCAACCTCCTCTGGAGAAAGCAGCTGTTCTGCGATGTGACGCTCACCGCCCAGGGACAGCACTTCCACTGCCACAAGGCTGTGCTGGCCTCCTGCTCCCAGTACTTCAGATCCCTCTTCTCTTCCCACAACGTCATCAACAATGAGGGGAGCAAAGGGGACCAGGGCAGCAGCGGGACCCCCTCGTCCTCGCCCGACGACAAGCTGGCCACCCCGGGCTCCAGGCCCATCAATAACCTGGTCCTCCAGGGCTGCTCGTCCATCGGACTACGGCTGGTGCTGGAGTACCTGTACACCGCCAACGTGACCCTTTCCCTGGACACGGTGGAGGAGGTGCTGTCGGTGAGCAAGATCCTCAACGTGCCCCAGATCACCAAGCTCAGCGTGCAGTTCCTCAACGACCAGATCTCCGTGCAGAACTACAAGCAGATCTGCAAGATCGCCGCGCTCCACGGCCTGGATGAGACCAAGAAGCTGGCCAACAAGTACCTGGTGGAGGACGTGCTACTGCTGAACTTTGAGGAGATGTGCGCCATGCTGGACGCTCTGCCGCCGCCGGTGGAGTCGGAGCTGGCGCTGTTCCAGATGTCGGTCCTCTGGCTGGAGCATGACCGGGAGAGTCGCATGCACCACGCGCCCGACCTCATGAAGAGGCTGCGCTTCGCCCTCATACCTGCCCCGGAGCTGGTGGAGAGGGTGCAGTCCGTTGACTTCATGAGGACTGACCCCGTGTGCCAGAAGCTACTCATGGACGCCATGAACTACCACCTGATGCCCTTCAGGCAGCACTGCAGGCAGACCACGGCCAGCAGGTGAGGAAGAGACAAACACACACACACACACACACACACACACACACGGCCGAGGAGCTTGCGTTGAGTGGGCGTGAGGTGATTAGGATTAGGATGAGGTCCTCCCACGTGTTAAATTTGAACAAAGTAGGATTGCAGCGGTCTGGACCCGGTGGGTGGTGGTCGGTCAGAGGTCGGAGGGCCCAGCTAATGAGGACTGGCTCGTCCTGTGAAATACAGGGGTCTCGGTCTACTCTGTGCTTCACTGTACCCATAATTAGGAACTTACCTCATGTTTTAGTGAGGGGAGGAAAAAAAAAAACTCGCTATTTCCCTCACACATCTGTGTAATTGCTCCCTAATCAGTGTAGACAAGATGCAGGAGACGAGATAAAGGTAATGCGCAGCAACTCTCATGAATACCATTTGAAATGCTCTGATTTAATTGTTACCAGGATTACATGGTAATCACGGAACAATTCTGGTGTGAGTGAAGAAACCCAATGGAATATGCTCAGAAGGGAATATATTTAGCCACGTGTTATAATGAAAGATTCTCTGATTAAAGACTCTGGCCGTGTCCCCTAAATTTCCCGGTTAGATAACAAGTCTCGCTCACAGAAATAGGCCCAGCTCCATGTTCTATTTCCATGTTTGTACATATCTGCACCCAAAGGAGAGCCGCTTGGTAAACAGGAGATTTCAGTAAGTGTTAAATGAGTCTGCATAAACCTTCTGAAGCAGCCGCAGCACGGAGACAACAAGTAACACATCTATTCCCACGTATGGACTGGAATGAGCAGAGGATCAGGAATCCTCTTAATTGGCATCACATGCCGCTGTTTCTCTCCTCTCAATTAATCACCATTATCTATGTCCAGGGGCTCATTTGCATATGAATAACCCCAAAACACTTCCGAGTGGGCCAGTGGCGGAGAGAGAGAGAGAATTTCCCAAGCGTGGAAAAGTAAAATATGAGAAAGGTGAACGTGGACGGAGATAAAGGCCAGCTGCTCTTAACCTTCTGATGCTTATTGTGATTAATCGGTAGATTTGTGTTCCAGTCCCTTATGAGCCAGATAACGGTCATTAATGCACAATAAAGTGTGTGACTGTTAGGTTATATATCAGTTTAAATTAAAAAAAAAAAAAAAAAAAACAGGAAATCCCTCTGGAACTGGCTCAGAGATGTCACATGAGTCATTGCAGCCAATGAAAAGGAGACGTTGTTCGGGGGAAGGTTTATGTGCTCGATTGTGCTTCTGGCCTCCAGCAGGAGCTTCTTCTCCTCGCAGCTAATTGGAAAAATACATCCTCAGAGTGCAATAACCGATCGATAACAGAAGGATGAGCACCATGTTTCATTGCAGCTGTGTTTTATCTTAATGAAAGCGAGGCTCAAATCAGGCCCGATATGAAGCGGCGTGTTCAGTAGTTGTGACGGCAAGCAGTTATTTAATTGAATCCTTTGGTTCCATTTGTTCCTTTTAATGATTGTATTCTTACATTTTCAGAGTGAGAACAATAAAAGACGCCGGGCAAAGCTATTAGGCCAATTAAGACATTTTTTTTAAGAGGTTTCCAGGTGAAGGTTGAGCCTAGTTTTTTTGGTTCATCTCCAAGGCTCACTTCCTGTTTTGTTCTCTCTCACACACACACACACACACACACACACTTTTGACATTACAGAATCCGTTCCAATAAGAGAATGCTGTTACTGGTGGGTGGTTTGCCTCCTGGACCCGATCGCCTCCCCAGCAATTTGGTCCAGTACTACGACGACGAGAAAAAGACATGGAAGATCCTCACAAGTGAGTAGCGGAAGGCTCTGCTGCTTTCTTTCTTTTTTTTCTTTTTTCTTTTTTTTTTAACCTGAGGCATCTTGTGTTAGTGGCTGTAATGATGAGAAAAAGTAGTTCCTATGGATGACTTTAACGCAGGTTAATTTCCATGGAAAATGAGGGGAAGGAGTTTCCTAAATCCTTTAGGTAATAATGTATCACTATTACTTTTAATATAAGTTTTTAAACAGAGCGTGACTTCGCCGCACTGTGGAGCTTCATGCCCGGCTCCACTTGGGTTCTTTTTTTTTTTTTTGCTGAGATCTGCTGGCAGGATGCACGATGCACTTTACACTTGGATCTAATGACAGAGAGAGAGAGAAGTAAAGCATCTTTCCTCAACACCTTCTTAAAGCTTAGCCTGATTATTCCCTCGCATTGATCAACTCCTGAGAGCTACTTAAGCACAGCCCGCTGACCTGGTGTCTGCGCTGACATTCGCTTTATTTAAAGTGAGTTAAATGGCAAAGAGCGGCTGTAATGCTGGCAAACATGAAACACGCAAACGTTACTGGTGTAACAGCGAGAGGATAGACACGTCTCATGTAGGAATTCACCCCAGGGTACGGGTATTGGTTTTATGATATCGCATTAAAATACGTTTTTTTTTTTTTTTTTTATAATAAGTCCACAGAGAACCTGTTCTTACCTCTGAAGGGTGGACCACGCGCTCTTTTCTCTCTCTGTCTTCCCTGACCTTTCAAAGGCGCTCCACTACGTTGTTGTCACATTGCAAAGGTCGACCAAGAGCTAATGGGGACCCGTATGTGTCCTTTGCATCATCATTGCCAGACATATTGAGTTTTTTTTTTGGTTGCAGCCATGCTTTGGCAGTGGCTCCTCATTCGTACCCATTAGCCGTGGCTCTGTCCTCTGTCAGCTGGGCCCTTTATTTATATATATATATATATATAATATATATAATCATTTTCCCCTTTAAGGGCTGTGGGTTTGTTCTCTTGAATTCAGCAGAAGGTTTGCTGCTAGAATATTCGAGCTAACTCTACTAATTTGTTATTGCAGGAGGTATTTTTACTAAAGGAGTCACGCATGCACAACAGCCTGCAGCCCGCTGGTGTGTGTCTGTGTCTGTGTGTGTCTGTGTGTGTGTGTGTGTGTGTGTGTGTCGTCACACGAGTGTGGACCTAAACACGCAAAAGGTCACCCGGGATTTCCATCACTCAAAAACTAAAAAAAAAAAGTCAACCCTCAAATGGTCCGTGGCCAAGTGGAAGGACAAAACTGCAAAATCATCCCCTTAACACATTAGCGGGCATCTGATGTAGCCTCCGCACAAAGGATGTGGAATAGCACATTATTAACATTCAATCAGGACTTTTCAATGAGGCGAAGCTGAGAGCGACAGCCTTTTGATTAAGACATTCATCAGCGCAATTTTGGGGGGGGGAGAATCTTATGATCCTCCCCCCCCCCCCCCCCCCCGCTGCGGTCGGATCGATCCGCTCGCTCGCTGGTTCCGGAGTGGAAGTTTGCCCTCTAGTGTGCCCACGTGGACCTCCTCTCCTCCCCCACGCGGCGTCGGGCCTAGAACAAAGAAAGTGGGAGAGGAGGGAGGGAGGGAGGGAGGGAGGGGGGGGGGGGACGGACGGCGGCGTCTATGCAGAGGCTTCTGACTCCCTCTAGTGAGCCCCGGAGCGCAGTGTGGGATGGCGTCCGTCCCCCAGAGGGCGAGGGGGAGATCGAGGCGGGAGAGAGAGAAAGAGAGAGAGATACAGAGAGGGGGGGCGGGGGGGGCGTCGTAATTCTCACACATTACAGAGACGTAACAGATGTGTTTCATTGTTTTTCACTCGTCATTGAGGCACTTATCCAACTGCTCACCTGTATCTGAGGCACCTGTAGAGTAGGCGGTACTCCTTCTGCAGACACACCGTAAAGCAACAATCTTCTCTTCACGTGGGCACGGGGAGGGGGGGGGGGGGGGCAGGGAGGAGGGGGGATATTTTTAGTCGCTGGACGTCAAAATAAAGAGCCGCCCATCCGTGCGCCGACTGGATGATAATGTAAATAGCGTGTAAGGGAACCCGGGAGTCGTATGGCACTCGTCTTTAAGGGCGCACTGGAGGCAGGCGACCTAATCCCCCCCCCCCCCCCCCCCGCCCCCCCCTCCTCGCTGCGAGATGAAGCCGTGTTGAGCGCACGTAGCATTAGTTCCTATCGGAGGCTCCCACCTCGCAGAGGAGTGAGATTGCAGCGAGGGGCCCAATTGGAAAGGAAGGAGATTCAAGGCTGTCTAATTCTGCGGCAACTGCGATCCATCAGGCGGCGGCGGGGGGGGGGGGGGTGGAGTGGAAATGACTGATGGAGACAGACAGGTGGGCTTTAACATTCCACTGATTTGTGCTCAAAAGGCACCGGGCCCGAGATTTATTGAGTGAACGCGATCGTGTTCATTACGACTGTCACCTACGACCATTTCTCTACACCCCGATGGGGTCACTTCCCCCCCCCCTGAAAGAAGATGAAGCATGAAAACATACACCGGGGTGGTGGGGGGGGAAGACCCGCTGCTCTTCATGCCGACTAAGCGTCGTGTTTATTGGACATACAATAAACACAGATTATAGACGTGAGGCGGCGTGAGGAGAGAAGGTGCGCCCCCCCCCCCCCCCCTCGCTGCAGTTAGGTCCTCCTGAATGACGGACAGATGTACATAAACGCACAGATGGATGGATGCGGCGGCAAACAGTAGACTGCCTGCTCTGCTTCGTATTTTCATTTGTTCCGGTTAAGGGGGCAACAGGCTTGATTTCCCACAAGAAATGACTTCCTGTAGATGGATGAACGGAAAAACAAAAAGCAACGAGGAGGGGGAAATAAATCCTTTTAGCGCTGCGAAACATCCGTCTGACTGCGTCACCGTGACCACAATGTCCCCCCCCGCCCCCCTCATGCAATCCGGACCTCGGCGGGTACGACGAGCTCGTCGAACCGATCGAAAACGATGTGGCTGAGGTTTATTACGAGGTTTCACTGTAATTCTATTGACTCAGTTTGACCTGAGAAGATCAGCTGTTATTCTACACATACTAGAGGTTCCCCCGCCATCACTCCTCCAGCTCAGATTTCCCGTCTGGCGACACCGCGTCGATGTCCTCGTCGTGAAGGACTTTTCCATTTTTGCTCCCATTGACGCCATTCTTGTTTCTGTCCACAGTAATGTCCTTACAACAGCGCCCATCACTGCGGTGGTGGAGGTGGAGAACTTCCTGCTGCTGCTGGGCGGAGAGGACCAGTGGAACCCAAACGGTACGACGCCGCTTTTATTTCACCCTTCGTTGTCTTGCCTCTCTCTGTGACACCTTTTGCGGACGAAGCGCTCGTCCGCGCGGCCACTTCGTCCTTTGAAGTGGACGAAACAACACTCCACCAGAAACACTCGGCACGGAAAAATAACTGTTGTTAACAGTGAAACATTTTACGTGGGAGGAGTGTAAAGAGCGCCCGCTCGTAGTAAGGATCCAAGGCTGTGAAGGATCAAAGGACGCCAGACTGTCCTTTTTTTTTTTTTTTTGTTGCCAAAAACCCGTCATCACAGATCGTTTGAGATGGAAAAAAAAAAAAAACCCTCAGATGGTCACGTGTGGGGTATCAGATGTTCGGAAGGCAGTCGTCCCTTGATTTCTGTGGCTTCTCCTCCCGCAGGGAAGCACAGCACCCACTTCGTCAGCCGCTACGACCCCAGGTTCAACAGCTGGATCCAGCTGCCCCCCATGCAGGAGAGGCAAGTCGTTTCCTGCGACCCCAAAAGACGCCCGCAGGAGACTGATGGGCTTGTGTGTGTGTGTGTGTGTGTATGTGTGTGTGTGTGAGGTGGCCGGGTTTAATGATGCTCCCCCCCCCCCCCCTCCCCCCTCCCAGGAGAGCCAGTTTCTTCGCCTGCCGCCTGGACAAGCACCTGTACGTGGTCGGCGGCAGGAACGAGAGCGGCTACCTGTCCAGCGTGGAGTCCTACAACCTGGAGACCAACGAGTGGAACTACCTGTCGCCTCTGCCGCAGCCCCTGGCCGCCCACGCGGGGGCGGTGCACAACGGGAAGATCTACATATCAGGTGAGGAGAGAGAGACCCGCCAACACCCGACCACATCAGCCCGGGGATCTTTATTTACAGCGTCATGTGATCGGGGTCGAACAAGTACACACACTCGTCCCTATTTTCTGTTACGGTTACAGAATAATTCTATTCCATAAGTGGCACAATACTTAATGTCCGGGACACTACACATTTTACCCAAGTACAAGCACATTGTGAATAACCAAACGTAAAGATTCACCAGGACAAACAATCACGAGTGGCTCTGTCACGAATCATCAGCAATTGACAATAGTATCGACATTAATATTGTGTTTAAAAGTATTTAAAAAATCGTAAATTGATGTTCAAAACTCACAATAGACGGCTCAAAGTCGTTTTGTTTAAAACCCGGGGCCTACATTACCCACGATGCAACTCAACTGCCAACCCCTATAGGTCAGAGGTTCTGGTTTGTTGCGTTAATTACAAATGTTTTGAAACCAGCTCATTTTAACTCCATAATATGACACATTACGCACATTGTTACCGTACAAGAATCAAAGAAAGGGAACAAAGGGCACCGGCCCCCGAGGTTCTGCACAGAGCTGGTGGCTTAAGTCGGAGCCGCCATTAACATTAATTAGTTGAAACAAAAAGTCAGTCACTTGTGTATTAATGTGTAATAATGTATAATATAACATGTTCACAAGCTTTAATCTTCAAAGAACTCGCTATTTTTTACTGTCTGAACGTGTCCCTATTCGCCCTCCGCCTGAATCGCCCCCCCCCCCTCCCCCCCCCTTTTTTTTACAATTTATTTTTCCAACAGAATAACGTTGCTAGGCAACAGCTTGGGCCCGTGTTTACCTCCCCCGTCACCCGCCTTCGTTTTCCCATTCGCCGCCACCTCGAAAACCAACCCCGGGTCACGTCTGGAATGTCTGCGTTCGAAGCGGCGCCGCTCGTCGTTTTAACGGCCCAGCTCGATGCCGTCACAGCATTTCGCACTGATTCGATGGCAAAAAGGAGACACGTGCCGCTTTGCCCCCCCCCACCCCCCCCGCCCCCGCCCCCGCCCTCCCGCCCACCCCCACGCCGCCGCCGCGCGTTCGGCCCTCGGCGCTGTAACCTCCGCTTTGTTGTGAAAGCACAGTTCTATATTTACCTGTTGCAGGAGGAGTTCACAATGGCGAGTACGTGTCCTGGCTCTACTGTTATGACCCCGTAATGGACGTGTGGGCGAGGAAACAGGATATGAACACAAAGCGGGCCATTCATGCGCTGGCGGGGATGAACGACCGCCTCTACGCCATTGGCGGAAACCATTTGAAAGGTAAGCACTCGAGCGCTTCGGGAAATGAGCGGAAAAGAGGTCGGGATCCGTACTTTTCTTCTTTTTTTTTTGTCCACGTGAGGCACGAGGGAAAGTGAGGCTCTTATGAGCAGCCGTGGACCTTTTTTTCACTGCGTGACCTCTTTTATACTCCAGCAATCAAGGTACGAAATATATGTATAATTTTTTTTTTTTTTTGTAACCTGAACAGGCTACTGAATCACAATGATGTGTTTTGGGTTCGTGCTTCGTTCCCATTCGGCTCCGATATGGAGAAAAACCCAAAGAGCTGGCGGCTGAAATGTGTTTTCAGGGGCTTTTCGAAGCCAAACAAGAACCAGATCGTCTCCCCCCCTCCCACCCCCCCCCCCCCCCCCCCCCCCCACACACACACACTTGCATTAACGCGATACACGAATGCACCTTTTTTAAGAGGTCTTTGGTCCTCTGGCAGGTTTCTCCCACCTGGACGTGATGCTGGTGGAGTGTTACGACCCGAAGGCCGACCAGTGGAACATCCTGCAGACGCCCATCCTGGAGGGGCGCAGCGGGCCGGGCTGCGCCGTCTTCGACGACAGCATCTTCCTGGTGGGGGGCTACAGCTGGAGCATGGTACGCCCTCGCACCCCGGATTCCCTTCCCGGGCTCTCGTCCGGGACTCTATCTTTGCTGCCAATTGGCGCTTTTAGAGACAAAAAAAAAAAAGCAGGGGGGGGAGTGACGGCGTCTTGTGCTTCTCCTCAGGGGGCCTACAAGTCGTCCACCATCTGCTACAGCCCGGAGAAGGGAACGTGGACGGAGCTGGAGGGGGAGGTGGCGGAGCCCCTGGCGGGCCCGTCCTGTTCCACCGTCACGCTGCCGGCCTGCCTCCCCTTTAACAAATGACAACTAATGCGACCGGGGGGGGGCGGCGGCGGCGCCGCCGCCGCAGGGGAGCAGCAGAGCGACCGGGAAGAAGACCATCGATGAGCAGAGCGGTCGTCAACCATTTTTGTGACAAAACCCTCCAGTCCGGTTTGGGTGGGGGGTGGGAGGGGGTGTATAAATTATTTTTTTACAGGTTTGACCAGAGCACTTTCGTTATTCCTTACTGGAGGTTTTAAAAAAGAGAAGAAAAAAAAAGAGAAAAAAAACAAAAACAGAAAGAAGAAGAATTGTGTAACTCGTGTATTTAAACTCATCCGTGTTCTGAGAAATGGTTCGTTCCACATTTGATTTTAACTGGTTGTGAGTGTTTTTGGGGTCTCTACTATAGCACGCATAGTGTCGAACTGAATTATAGCTTTCAAATCCATTTTTATCTTGTATTCCGTAAAGAGGCATATTTGCATCCACATGCGGCGTCGTTTCTTGGACTTGGACGCCGGCGGTTCCAGGTGATCGGAACCAAATGGGTGATCACAGTGTATAAATGTTCCCCCGTCACTCTGGACTGTGCTCTTATGCCGCAGCTCTTACCGAACTGACCCCCCCTTCCCCCCCCATCTTTTTAAATAGACCCGCGAGCAGCAGAGCATTGTGGAAAACACACAATGATCTCAACGAGGAATTTAAAGCTAATTATCTAAATGATTTACACCCAGACTGAAGTCGTGTTTCTGTAATAACGTCACGGAAAAAAAACTCTTGCCAAACTGTTCTTTGTGCTGCGAGCGAAAAGAATGAAGTCTAACCATTGATTGTTAGCATTCAAATGACGCACTAATGTTCACGTTAATTAAACGGTACAATCAAGTTTGAGTTTGCTAGCCGATGTATTTATGGGTAAGCAGCAGCAGAAGAAGAAGAAGAAGAGGAGGAGGTTCAAAGATAACAGGCCCGTTTATGAGGCCACGTACGCATCGACCTCTTCAGTGAAAGACAAACAGTCCTTAATGCACTAAACAGTGAGCTTTGGAGTCAGCAGGAAAAGTTCATTCAAATGTAAATTAATCAATGTGCTGTGATTTAGGAAAAGAAATAAAAAATAAATCAAACGAATCCAAGTCCCGTAAATCAAACGAATCCAAGTCCCGTCTAGTCTACGTTGTTGGGTTCAAAGAGTCGACTCTAAATATCGATGCAGTACCTGTTGGATCCTGTAGAGATTTGTTGATTTCTTTCTTGTACATAATCGCTTGCAGTGAAACATTTTTGTGCACTCAACCCTGGATTTATTCTCAAATCCTGTTATGTCCTTTGCATTTTAAAATATGAAAATAAATTGACTTGATGATTAAAATACATTTTTCCCTTCTTTGCCATTTTAGACAGAAGCCTCTTTGTCACAAAAGAAGCTCCTGAGGGGCGTCAGTATCTAAGTTCACCTTATATTTACTCTGAAAAACTGACTCCAGGAACTCACCATAGATCAATATTAACAAAAGAAAACATACTTCTACTTCTGTTATTTTCATTTTCTTACTCCAAATGTAACCAGATGAAATCCAATCATCGTTTCTGTTCATGAAGGATTTCTATTTTTTGTTCTAAAGGACTTCAAGATCCGCGTAACAACTCGAGTGAATCTCTAAAACACAACTTCACTTTGACAGAATGAAGCTCGGATCGAGTCTTCACATCTCAGGGATATTTGAGAAGGAACCGTTTCCATTTCTGTCCGCTAGTACACACACACACACACACACACACACACACACACGCACACATCTATGGTTCATTTCTAATATGTCTCTGCTTGGCGTCTCCGCGTCATGCATCCACTTGGCCGCCTGCAGGATAAGACGGCAATTATTTCCTCACAGTGATGATTCTGCTAGATTACATAAATCCATGTCTAATTCACACAATATGGCATCGGGGACACTAGGAAAAAAAGACCCGCAGAGACACGTCTGACAATGCGGAGACACTGAGGTTTATGGAGACAATCGAGCAGAGAGTTGAGGAGACTGAGGGAATGTAGGAAGAAAACACCCGACATGTGTTTCATATTTATGTTCACATTCATGGCCTGGATTTGCTGCCAAAAAAATGGCAAAAATAGACTTTTAAATGCTGTTTTCTTGTTTGTGAAGTGAAGGTATATCCAAAGTTCCTTCTGCAAAAATATTCAACTGTATATTTACTTACATGCAGCGTCCCTCTGATATACTTTTTTTAATCAAACTGATAAAAAACTATTGTACTAATGAATAATTCAAGAACAGATCCTTTCTAATAAATCACAAGAAAGACAATGACGTGCCACTCATTGTTGCTTGTACACTTAGTCACTTCGTCACTTTATTAGCACGTATATGGCACTGACTTAAAGCACTTTGTAGTTTGTCTTTCTGGAAGAAATCATACTTTCTTGATTCTCGTTGCTTGTACACTTTTGGCTGAATGCTGTAAGAGTGTCAGCTAAAGAGAAAATGTGAATGTACATACATTTCATGTATAGATTCCTGACCCTTTCTGCAAGTAACTATTTGGATCTGATAAAACATTTCAGCTCCTCCCATTGATTCGTTACATGTTCATGTATTAGCAATAATAATCCAATACTATGATTCTAATAGTACTGAAAAATATATCTTTGTTTCCACTTCTTTTATACCTTAAGGATCTGGACACTTTTTTAATCGTATTTTTGTCGTGGGGGCAAAAAAAAAAAAAAACGTACAGCTGTGGCCCCCCCAAAAGGCCCGTGCCGGCCCTGCTGTTCCAGTCACTTTATACCTGTGACATCAGTGCAGCTCCTCTCTCGCTGCACCTGCTGTGCGTGCGTCAGGTACGGCGGCTTTAGTCCCCCATCTAGTGGTTAAAAAAAAACACACACACACACCCGACTCACTTCAACGCGCACTGTAACCAAAACGCGCACCTGTTGCATGAATCTCGTTTACCAACAACAAACAAATGAATGACTCCGCGCTGCGGGGGGGGGGGGGGGTTGGGGAGGGGGGGGGGGGGGGGCAGGTGAGCGGCTGGAATAAGCGGGTGACTGTTGGAGTGAAGTTCGCGGCGTGGAGTCGCTCCGCCGGTGATGGATGACGGTGATGTATCCGCGTGCCTCGCTCCTGTCCCCGCGCCTGTGTGTACGTGAAGCCGCGCTCCTCTGGCTGCCGGCCACGCCGCGGTATTTATAGACAAAAAAAAAAAAAAACACGAGCTGCGATCACCACTCAGGGGAAGAGGAAGAGGAAGAAGAAGAAGAAACGTCCCTCAAATCAACGTGTAAACGTGTAAACTTGGAGCGAGTGGGAGCGGCGGGATTCGGAGGATCCACCTGAACGATGAAGGAGCAAGGTAACGGAAAACCACGCACCTCGGATCCGTCGGTCGTTGCGTTACTTTTATATCGAAATGTTCCGCGGTGTCTCGCGCGCTGCGTTCAACCCCCCCCCCTCCTTCATTCTTCCCTTCACTTATTCATCAAATCAAACACTTCCAAAAGAATTACCAAAAAATAACAGCATCCTAATGAACAATACCTGTTAACGAGGGTGTGAGGGGGTGTGTGGGAGAGGAGGGGGAGAGGGGGGGGGGGCTGCCAGTTGCTTCAGTGCGCTAATTAGAGGCGATCAGGGAATCATTTGATTATTTATAACAACAGCTGTCACACAGCTGATGGTTGTGTCCGGGCGCCCCGCAGCGCTGCTCTCACCTCTCGCACCGCACCGCACCGCACCACTTTGCGTGCGCGTCCTTTTTAACGCAACGTGGCGGATCGACGCGGGAGAACCTGAATGCTTTTGCTCCCTGGAGACGTGCGCGTTGCCACCGAGCGATTTCATCACCTCTCACCTGGCGACTTGACCTGGCTGTGTTTTTGAACTTGTGCGTTCGGCCGGTGGGGAGGTGAGAGGGGGGGGGGGTCATGTCGGAGGAAGCCCCGCAGCGTGCGCGTGAGTCACCGCGCCTTCCGATTCAGCTCTGCGTCGGCTGAGTGGGGGGGAAAAAAAACTCGTTTCTTCTGTCTCTGACTGGCTCGCCTCAAACTTGCTGTTTTTCAGCCAGGCCATCTCATCTCCCTCATTCTTTCTCTGTCTCGGTTACACACGCGCACACACACACACACACACACACACACACACACACACAATGGCAGCGTCGTCTTATTCCATGGGTTCAATCTTCTGGAAACAACCAAGTTTAAGCAACAAAGTGGAGTGTCCAATGTGTCCTTCTCCAATACAATACTGTTGCTACTACTGCTGGGTTGAAGCTTTTGTTCCTTCTTGTCTTTTGCCTCCATGAACATTGGGCATTTCAGAGGGGCTCATTTAGAAGAAGACCAATAACATGATTGCATTGATTCGTTTTGAAGCTGTGACTTTATCTGGCTGTAAAATGTGAGACGATAAGTGAATTAAAAATCCTACTTTTGGTATCTGAGACAGGTACAGTAATGAAATGTATCCTCTGGGGACCATAAATCCACGCGGAAGCGGGCTGGACTCGTTCGATCCGGATCAATGTGGTAGACTCTGCGGTCGCTATAGAGCCAAGCTTCTATCGCTGCTAAAAATAGACAATGAGAGGGGGAGGGGGGGGGGGGCAGGCTGGATGTGAAATGTTTCATGTGTGTCACCAGTTCTCACTCATAAACGCTTCCTCCCGTCTCCCCCCCTTTTGTCTCGTCTTGCAGCATTATGGTGACGCCCCCGCCCCCCGCCCGCCGTCCTCTGCAGAGATGCTCACCAGTTCAGACCAGTCCCTCTCCCGCTCCCTCTCGCCGGGCCCCCTGTCCCCGTCCGGCTCCGGTCCAGCTGGACGGATGCACGCCCAGTCCTCCCTGTCCCTCCCCGAGCCCGAGCCCTGGAGGACGTCGGGCGCCAGCCCCCGGCACGGCCTGGCGCAGGCAGCCCGCTCCAGCTCCCTGCAGGTGCCCCACGCCCTCCCCGAGTGCCTGGGGCTGCCCCCTCGAGCCGCCAGCTTCGACGTGCCGTGCGCTCAGGACGACGCCTCGTCCGACCAGGGCTCGGGGTCGCTGAGCCCCCACGGCATGCAGCGGCGGCGCGGGGGCCTCGTGGAGCAGAAAGACATCATAATGGCGCACCAGGCTCACAAGATCCAGAGCACGCCGCAGGCCCGCAGGAAGGAGTGGGAGTAAGTATGAAAGAGATTCAGAGGCACAGGAGCCCTCTTAAATTGCATGTGTGGAGAGGATGCGTCTCCGTGGAGGAGGAGGAGGAGGAACGTGTCCGGGGTGAAAGGACAGCCATTGGAGGTCAAGGTCAGTCATTACAAACAAACAGAGGGAAGCCCCAAAACCTCGATTCTAAACGTCAAACGAGGTCCAAGACCGAGAGTGAACGGAAAGATCGCTCTGTTCCATCCGATTTGGTTTTTGTTATTAATTGCACCTGTGCTTCCTCTGCCATGACGCATCCAACTCTCGTGAAAGTGACCTGTGGACAGACATGTCAACCCTCCCAATTTTTCCGGGAGACTCCCGAATTTCAAAACCCCTCCCGAAAATCTCCTGTACCGACCTTTCTCCCAAATTTCTCCCGATTTCTACCCGGACAACAATATTGCTACACCATCCGTCACTGGTAATAATAATAATAATTACAGGTTACACCTTGAAGTCAAGCGCTGCAATTAGAACGGAAAAAGATGAGACTAACGTGGAGGGGCAATCTTGCATCTGCCACTCGTGTCTTAGCAAAGAGGTGTCATGGCTACAGGTGCCATCCGTGCGATGACACGCCCCCCTTTCCTGCAAATTGAATTTCACAGGTGCTGCTCATAGCTGCGCTTCTTCAAGGGCGGTGCTACAGGCTGCGAAGCACCTTCAAATACAACCATAAGTAGAGTAGTGTTGTTGTTATTGTACAAATTAGAGTCTAACCTCCTGAGGAGACCCCTTAAGGAATTGAATTTGTGAAAAAAATGAATTACATTTTTCTTTGCGTTTGTGTGATATATATATGATGATACCCCCCCCCCCCCCCCGATCCTTTTGAATATCTCCCTAATTCTGAGGTCTCAAGGTTGGCACGTATGCCACGCTTCAGCAGATCCAAAGCACCGGGCCACTTAGGACACCACTGCCTAATATTAAGCTACAATCGTTTATGACGTTTAAATGAACATTGGGTTAAATGGGTGATTCATGTTGGTCAGAGATGACGTCACGTTGTAGAAGGGCAGACGTTCCTCCTCTGCATCCACCTATGAGCACAGGTGGCGCCCTCTACAGGAAGGGCCCTGTCGCTCCGCCGCTGCGGGGTGAGGGTTCTCACACTTGTGACCATGACCTGTTAGACTCTGGTATATTCCGGGTGGGCACATCCTGATTGGCTGTCTGCGCCTATGCAACCTCTTCGCTGGGCGAATGCACGCTCGTGATTGGAGGAGATTATTTCCCCGAAGAGTCCACAAGAGGGCACCTTAAATGACTTTAACTTTGAAAAAAAAAACTCATTACCGCGCCTAATGTTAAAGTGTCAACTCAACTTAAATCACCTGCCTGAATAATTATTACATGAAAGGCAGAAAGCATTTTGTGTGTCCTTGTGTTCTTAAAAAATGCATCTCCTTCCTCACAAAACATCTGCAAAAACCAAATATTCAAAGAAAGCAGAAAGAAAACATTTGAAACCTGCATTGTTCAGTTGGCGCAGCGCTACATTTCCTACGTCTCTTCCAATTGGTGATGACTGTGAGTAATGTTCATCAAATCACGCATAGAAGACGTCCCGAGCCGCCCTCAAAACGTGGCTCCTTAGTGCCGCCAGTGGTTTGCATGTTCAAATCTTTTAAGTGTGTGCAACAAAACAACAACAACAAGTGTCTCTCTTCATCTGGCAATCACTAGTTTCAAACGTGTGAGGCTTCCTTTGTGTTCGCCAATTCTTCACCAAATCATTTCTCTCTGCTTTCACCAGTCCAATGGATGTTTCTTTTGTGTTTTAACGCCTTGCTGTCTGCTGTAATCAGATGCTGGATAGCGGTTTTAATGGCGGAGCTGAGGGTGCTCGCATGTGAACTTTCAAACTCAGGAGCCCCCATCGCTCTGATTATCTGCTTCCAACCACTCCACTCAAGAGTGGTACTCCATCAGTGTAGCCCCCCCAACCCCCCCCCCCCTCGCCAACCCGCCAACTAGCCCCCATCGTCCTTCCTACATCGTCTGATTTCTCTTTACCTCCATCACCCACTCAAACCCACTTCACTGTCATTCCCTCACCTGCTCTCCATCTTTATCTTACACTTTTGTGTCTGCCATTATGTCCCACATTATGTCTTATGTCCCACATTATGTCTTATGTCGGCCTTTCGTCCTTGATCCCTAACGTTGGCAAAGGCTCTTGTTTTTAACCTGCGCAGTGTCGAGTAGCTCCCGCCCCCATCAGAGCACAACACATTAAACATGGAGACCAAGAAAAGGACAGCTGAACATATATAACACACAACTCTGCATGTGTTGCGGTCATTTGTCCATTAGGGGATGCTAGGGAATCAAAGTAGAAGAGCAACAGGAAACCGTCCGACGATGCATTCAGAGCTCAGACGCTCAATTTGGACATTGTGGATTTGAACGATAACTGTCACTGCAATTTTAATTTTGTGAAAAATACAAGATCAATGAGTGATATCACATTTCTGCACGATATGACCTTTGAGGAAAGTTATTTTTTCTTACAAAAGAAACTTCCACTGTTGAACGTGCAACATATTCTGGTCCTCATTTAGGTGTTGATCTTCACGGTTGTAAGATTTATCCGTCGTAACATTAACGTTAATATGCTTCAAGGGAAACGGTGTCACGCCAATCAGCAATGAAAAAGTGGCGGTTATTGGTCGAATTAAACTGACACAACTCAGTATGAGAGGATGTCTGTTGCCAGGCAACAGCAAGAAAAATAAAATGCTAAAACCACTCCAGTCATTGCAGGATGAAAGGCTGTCTGCAATTACATAAAAGCTCTTCAGTGTTGTAGCACAAAGTATAAGCCCATTAACGTTTGAACCCGCGCTGCGTGTCACCCGCAGCCCCCCCCCAACCCCCCCCCCTCCTTCGCCTGTCTTCCTGCGAGCTATTTCTGAAGACGCGACGGTCCATAGAAACACAGCATGGAGGTAGCAAGGCACCGTTTTACCCCTTAAATCAGCTGAGCGCGGGCCCCCTTTTTTCCTCTCCACACACGTTTTCACCATTAAAACTTTGATGGGGGTCGGAGCCAAATGTGACGTGAGCTCCTCCGCTTTGATCCGCCGACGGTTCACGTGAGCTGTTTTTTTAGGACGCCTTTGAGTAGGCTGTGAGCACGAGAGGAGACAAAAGCCAGGACATCCTCCTAAAGCAGAGCGCGGCCGATCACGCATCTACACCTTGTAGTGGCGAGGACGTCAGTTTGCTTCCTGATTGTGCAATGGCCCTGCTGGAGGCAAGGCGTGTGTGTGTGTGTGTGTGTGTGTTTGTGTGTGTGTGTATAGGGAGAGGTCGCTCCATTGTGCAACATTGCTTTTGTTGGCACAAATGAAAAGAACGAACGGCGCAGGAATTCAAGAGAGCGATGTCGCTATGGAAACAACAGCAAAGAGAGAGCGAGAGACAGACACACACACACACACACACACACACACACACGCACACACACACAGAAATGTACTGTTTGCATAGATGGGGAAATATTTTCCGTTAGTTTACAAACAAGTGCATTATTTTTTGTAATGAATTCCATTTTTAGTTCAAAAGAAAGTGATTGTGGGATATGTTGCAGAATAGCAGATTGTAAACCAAGTGCTAATTGCCCCCCCCCCCGTTACATCCTACATGCTGCACTGAATAGGTCAGTGTGGCCTTTTGTTGCTTCCTGCTTTGCATGAAAGTGACACGCCCGCCTGCTTCATGCAGATTAGGACGAGATGGACTCATTCACATCATGTTAAATCGATTTGCTTTTCTCCCTCTTCTCCCCCAGATCTCGACTTGTTTGCCAAGCATATATTTGTCACTCTGTCTTGGCTCGCTTTTGCAACCCCCCCCCCCCCCCCTCCCCACCTCCCTCCCTCCCTCTGCCACCCCTCTCGCTGCCCGTCTGCACACTTTGATACCTGCACTGTGCTGCTGCTGTCGGCCAGCGGAAGGGGGGTCGCGTCACGTGTCAGGGGGCGATGGACCCGGGTTGATTTTTTTTTGTTGCGTTGGCTTGAAGTGGGCAAACAAGCTTGATTGGACAACACGGCGTCCGTGGGGGGGGGGGAGGGGGGGGGGGGGGCGGCGTGGTCATCTTCGGGGAGCGGTGGGGAAGGGAGGGGAGCAGCAGATGGAGCGAGAGAGCCTGGGTCGCCCAACGAGGTCTCACTTGTGGCACTGAGCACGAAAACGACCCCTTCAAAAAGGGAGCAGCCCTACGATCTATTTCATGCTCTATTTTTTACTCCAATATTAGCACAATGGCCTAGTTTGTAAATGTTTCTAATAGTGCAATTCTGTCTCCATTAATGAAAATATGACAATACTGCTGGGGAGGGGGGGGGGGGGGGGGGGGGGTGAGCGAGCCCCCTTTGCTATAAATCACCTTTAGGTAATTGTTTGTCTCAATCTGTGCATTGTCTGTAATATAATTTCACACTTTGCCACTGCACCCACTAACATATTTACATAATGCTTTTGATACCCACACAGCCTGCTGTGTATATGCTCTTTTTTTTCCCTCTCCTTTTTTTTAGACTGTTTTTTGTTCATCCTCAGCAAACTCTAATTGCTATGGTTACAAAATGTATGTCCCTCCTCTCCACCAGCCTTCATTCAGATAGATTTTGAAACCTCCATCATGAGATTTGACAGTGGGAGGGAGCCGCCGGTGCTGATGCGCTGCTTGGCTGCCTGTTCATTCTCCAGCAGGTGAAACGGCCGAAGGATCACCTGAGAATTACCTCGTGTGCAGTTTTTTTTCTTCTTCTTCCTTTGTCATTATAATTTAAAGAATCGGTTAAACGGGCTCCCTTTCACGCGAGTTCTTCCTTTTGTCAAGTTCACCGGGGTCGTAAAGATGCGTAAAAGTTGCGAAGACTTCCCTCGGATTTCTCTCCCCGATGAGCTCAGAGTAGTTTTGGATCACGCAGCCGCCACGTTGTCAGATCCCGAAGTAGTGTTGGTAGAAACTCGATAGGTAGTGACTCAGTGGACGTGGAGTTTACAGGCGCACATTAAAAGTTGCTCAGAGCTGGTTGTAACGCGCTGTTTAACCGATGGGAAAATCAGAGATGACCACATTTTGCAGCCTGTTCGCCTGATTCGTCTTTAAATAAATGGATTTTTCCCTGCTAGAATATTATCCGACTCAATGATATAATCCGGGTTTTTTTTTCTTGTGGAAATGGAGTGATAAGAATCTGCAACTTTTTGGGGAATATTGGCGCTCGAAAAGCGGTCACCGGATTTAAAGGTGGATCCTTCTTCTTTTATTTTCCCAAGTAGCTCCACTTCGCTCCACTTACCGAAAAAAAACCCCAAATCTAAGCCGGTGGTCTCCTCGTCTCTTTTGCAGAATGGCTCGCTTCGGAGACGAGTTCGCGCCCGGCGCGGTGGACTCCGGAGACGGGGACGCGGAGCGCGGCGGCGAGGAACAGGACGCGGCGGCGGTGGCCGCGGGGCTCACGGCTTCCATAAGGCAAGCCAAGGCTCAGCGGGCCCGGACCATGGCCATGTACAACCCCGTCCCCCACCGGCAGAACTGCCTCACCGTCAACAGGGCGCTCTTCATATTCGCGGAGGACAACATCATGAGGAGAGCCGCGAGGCGGATCATCGAGTGGCCATATCCTTCCGTGGGGGAAACGCGGCGCAGAGAAGGCGCGCGTTGTGAGTTCAGCACCGCGGACAGCGACGGTCATTAAAAGCCCGCAGCTCTTAATGACCGACAGAAGAAGAGTCCCTTGAGTGCGCGTCTCGTTGCTGTGTTTTTGCTTAACCACTTCACATGTTTGGTGCATTCTCATCTGCATTATGATTTTCAGCTGGTAGTTAAATCAGGAGATTAATTCATTCATTCTTCTTCTCTTTTAAGTCTGCCCGGAGACTCCCCCCCCCAGGTGTAATTTGCCCTCAGGGCCCCCGTGAAGACGCAAAAAAGTTAGCATGTGGTGATTGTTAGAAGCCGGCTCTGCTCGCTGTGGGGGTGGCGTGTGGGCAACAGCTCTGCTGCTCTGGTGCTCGTTGGAATATGAACTTGACCCGCGAGTGGGTGTCAGTTCAAATACGCCGCATCCACAGCGGCTTATCCCCCCCCTCAACTTCTGCAGCTGGAGCAAAGATCAGCTGTGTTGTTTTCTCAGCAGGTGCAGCCATTTCATTCAACATGAATGCTGGGTGCAGAAATGTAGGAACGTGGAGAGCCACCAACTACAGCCCAAGCATCAGAATCCATTTAGTCTCCTTGCCTTGTTCACTCAGATCTGTTTTTAATTCCCCGATAAATTGCGCGCAATGCTTTTACATTTTCAAACAGCATCACTCAGTTGCCATATCTACCCACTGCTCCTCCTGTCTTACACCCCCTTCAGTGCAGCATGCCAGTCTCCCGCTGTTACCTAACCGCGGGCTCTGTTTTTTGCGTGTGGGAGTGGGGCAAAGTGGTCAAGACTCGCTGGCCAGGCAGCCCGGTGATGTGACTGTCGGGTATCACAGAGGTAGAGGTATGTGGGAGAGAGCTGGCCAGTGGTACTGCGGTGGATCGTGGGCTGTGAAAGCAGCACATGTCAGAGTATTGGCCGGGTGAGATCCAGATATTGCTCACAGCGTCGCAACTTTAGAGACTGCAAGTGAAAAACTGATGCATTTGCATTCGCTGCGATGGTGTTTGTTCGATTTTATATATCCGTGCACAACTCGATGGGAGTGTTACAGTATGGTGTTTCTCACACGTTCTTTTGCCCGTTGTTGGAGGACGAATTGTTGGGTGAAAGGATTGTATCGATTCCTGCCAGAGAAAATGAACCGTCTATGTGCATCAACAGTCGATTAATCGCATCGAGCCGTACAGAATCTCCTGCTCCAGTGTGCTTCTGTTTGTTGTGTATTCTTCTATGCTTGATATCTGTGGGGTTTTTGGCCATTGATCAGACAATACGAGGTATCTTCAAGGCAGGTGTTGGAAAACTTGGGTGGATACTTCTTTATAGAAGGCATAGAAACATCTCAAAAGCAATCAATAGATTTAATGCATTCTGAAAAGAATTGACATCACTGCTGGCCAGGTATTTTACATTTATACACAAAGACCCATTACGGTTCAATTATTAATATGAACCATCTCCACTAAGAATTTAATTTTGATTAAGTAACTGCAGAAGTTAATAGTCATTATTTTGAATCATTGAAGTAATTTTTTTCTAAAAATAATACCAAACATTTAGAGCTTTAATCGTACTGATTTGCTGCATTTCTTAAAAAAAATAAAAATAGAAACAGCCACAAATTGAGATAAAAGTGCCAAGTAGAGCCTAGATACCCCCCCCCCTCCATTTCCTTCAGCTGAGATGGATACCTGTATGTGATTTTTCCCCAACCAGCGCGCTCTCTGCTGCAGGTAACTGACAGTAAAGGGCAGCTGGAGGGGGGCAAGATTTACTTTAAGTATTTCCCCCTCCAGCTATTGTCCTGTGGTCAATGGCGACGACGTGGATCCGTGAGTCAGTGTGGGTCCCGGGGGCCCCCCCATCGCAGCCCTCCTCTGTGAGTCACTGACCCCATTTCACTCAACACAGGGAAATTAATAACATCCGGGGGGGGGGGGGGGAACCTGAAAGTCACAAACATAGACGAGTGTTGGGGCAGAGTCACCAGGGGCGCATGCTGGTTCACACATGTGCACGTATACTGTATCCACAGGGCCCATGAACACACACTCACACACACACACACACACAGATGTTTCCGACGTGAGAAAAAAATTGGCCGAGTTACGCGCCATTCCTAAGAAAATTACCCAGGAGCACCTCGAAAATGGCATGAACTTCGAAGCTTCAAAACCTACAGAAAGCACAAATAGACGCCAATATGTGCTCTCACTTCCGATTACACCTGTGACAGGTGAGTCCGGAAACAGGTTTCCCGCAGAAAAACGAGGTGAGAGCCGTGTTCCCATTTAAAGTTCGTGCAGGGGATCCAGTTGTGAAGCATATGGATGATTTGAGGTCAGCCTGAAAGAAAGTATTCGAGCAAACATTTAATCGTCACATGAGACAGAGGAGCTGGAACTACATTGTGGTCAACATTTCTGCTTAAAAAAAATGACGTCATTAACACACTCCTGAAAAACCCGACTGTGTGCTTGTGCTGTGGTTGGACGCGCTGTTTGCTTCTGGTCCGCCAAAAGGCGACGTCGCGGCGGTTTGTGTGGCCTCGCGATGGAGTAAACCAGTCGGTTTCTCCACCAGTCGCGGAGGCTGTGACACACTGGAGTAAATGCGCCGTGTGACGCTGTAGTTTGTGTAGTTTGTGTAGTTTGAACCAGCCGTGTCGACGGCGCTCTCGTTCCCTCCCTAACCTGCCTCTTTCTCCTCTTAGTGAAGAACACTTTTAAAAGCACGTTGCCATGGATACTGCCGTCTCTCTAACAGATTGCCTCAAACACCAGAGAATATGAACCGTGCCATAATTCATCTGTCATGTAATCATCCAGCCATCTAGGTCTTTTTTTCCCCTCTTTTGCTCTAAACCACCCACAAATGCTCTTTCAAGTATTTTTGGAATTCAGAAAAAATATTGTATATCTGGATCAAGAATAACGCCACTGCTGTTTAAGGCTTGTTTAACTTACAATATGCATAATATGTTTAATGAGGGACAATATATGGCATCTATTTGCATCAGAATTAGTTTTTTTTGTACGCTTGTAGTTTCCTCTTTGTGTTGAAGTAAAAAAAAAAAAAAGCTTTCCTTAACTTTGTGGCCTTTACACCATTTGAGTACATGATCCTGGCCACCATCACCGCCAACTGTGTGGTCCTGGCCCTGGAGCAGCACCTCCCCGGAGAGGATAAGACCCCCATGGCCAAGAGACTGGTGAGGAAGAGAAGAAGTGCACGAGAACGTCGACTGTTAAAAAATGAGCTCCACACCGTGACGACATTGGTGCCGTCCGTTCCTTCCACAGGAGAAGACGGAGCCGTACTTCATCGGGATCTTCTGCTTCGAGGCGGCCATAAAGCTGCTGGCCCTCGGCTTCGTTTTCCACAAAGGCTCCTACCTGAGGAACGGCTGGAACGTCATGGACTTCATAGTCGTGCTGAGCGGGTGAGTGGCGTTGGATGTGAGAAATGTTTGTTGTAAACATGGTCAACATATTACCACCAAGTGACCACTTGCCAAGCAGCATACTGGCAAAGTCTGTTTTTTGGAAGCGGGAATCAAATTTCTCTCTGATCCACTTCTTTGAACATCGCCTGCACTCCGACGGCGAGCCAATCGAATCACAGCGAAGCAGCAGCATGCAGACTGTGGATTGGCTGTAAGGTTCTTGCAACGCTTTCATACTATTTTTCTTTTCTCCTTCTTCTGTCTGGAGGCTCCTTCCAGGGTTTACTACCTTTTGTCATTGCCCTTTTCATTGTACAGTAACACCACGTTTGCTTTTTTGGATTCTTTAGCCGAGGGAGGATGTGAGGTCTAATCCCTTGCTCTTCTAGTTCACGTTGGTTGTGGGAAAGACACTTAAAGCCGAGTTGCTGGAAGTCAGATGATGGGCAGGTCATCAGGGTGTCAATGGGTGAGCATGTAATATGAAAGCCCTTTGGTCTAGAGATTAGAAAGGCGCTACTCAAATCTATTTACCATTTAGCTTTAGCATTAGCATAAGCACAGGAAGCTACCGCTAGCCGTGCCCCCCCGGGTCTCCTTTTCGGTCACCATGACAACCTGGAACGTGACACCTGGTATTTTTATTTGTTCTGCAACGTTTGGTTTTTACTGATGCTTTTCTGCGGCATTAAACAAGACGTCATCAGAGCTGGAGCTAACAGTAGCGCTGACATTAGCAGTAAAGGAGTGTTTCACTGATGCACCGCCTGAATTGCCGCAGACGTTGTCGTCCACTAAGGAATATCCGCTCTTTGTATTGTTCTGAATTAGCTCTGAATAAAGGAGCTTTATATCACTACATTCCTTATTTTGAACTCTAGTCTAGAAAGCAACAGTTTCTTAGCTCTGACAAGTGAAAAAGGGTAAAACGTTCATGTCCTTTGAGGCAAAATGTGCCTTCTATGTCTTGAGCCACTAATGGAACCGATTATGAAGAAAGTACTGCAGCAGGTTGGTACATGTGGGATCAATAAACACTACAATAATCAATTTGTTAGAAAGAGCTTCCCAGCTTCATTCTAAACGACTTCTAGAATCTAGCAAGGAACCCATGAAAGGTAGCCTTTAAACATCAAAAGTCCATGTCATGCTATTGATCGATCAGTTGACGCTGCCTTTGTCGCTGTTGTTGGCACGCACGCTTGTGCTGCATTTTAAAGGCTTTTAATCCCCCCCCCCCCCCCCCACATGCTGCACCTCTCTCGTCTGACACGTGTTCAGCGGAGCATGGCCCCCCGTACGCGGGTCTCCGTTTGTTGATTTTATGTCGTTTAAATAGTCTCCATTTAGCGCATTCGGTATGTTTTAAACGGTATGTTTTAAACACCGGACGCATCCACAGAGAAACACAACGCAAGGAGCATGTGCGTTTCCATGGCAGGGCCGGGATGGGTGGGTGGATAAGTGGATTGGCCGACGTGTCTAAAAGCCCTCTCCGGTTCGCCCCCCCCCACCCCCTCCCTCGCCGGGGGACCTCTGAATTAAGCGCGAACGCGGGAGAACGGGCGGGAGGCAGAGAGAGCGGCCCGCTGCATTAATCGTGCATTAATCGAGTCAAACGCTTGCGACCAACTCCCCTGCAGGAAAGATCGCTTCTGGTGCGTTGCCCCCCCCCCCCCCACCTTCCTCTTCCTCAGCTTATCTCCGTCTTCCTCTGTCTTCTTACGTCGGCATTAAACAGCGGCCTCAGTGGGATGTTTGAAAGTCTCTCACCGGGCGTCGGTTTGCCCGTAAAAAAAACAAACCCAACGACCCGTTACTCACAACTCTCCAGCAGGTTGTGGTCGTAACACAGTTGACCGGCTCCTGTTGTGTGTTTTTTTTCACCATCGGTGTTGCTATGAATAGAGCTTCGGCGTAGGCTATCACTCGAAGGCCAGCGGTGCAAGTTGCGCAACAGTTTGGAGTTTCGGAGCCGTGAACCCAATTACAGTCCTCCGAAACACATCGGCGCGTCTTACGCAACAACCGTCGCTATTTTTGATGCACTTTTAGCAGATGTTTTGTTAGATGTTTTCCCATTGGAACGTACAGGAGAAAGAACAGGATGAACACAAGCCGACTTCATCCAAATGTCAGTCAAACAAAGTAAAAGAAGCTAAATTCATTTTTTGATGAATGAAGGAGGGAAGTAGCACTTTGTGATGAACCAACAGTGGAGTCACACGGCGTTTAAAATGGACTCGACTGTTGCTTAAGTTCTTGAAGGGTTCCGCCCACCGATCATCTCGGGCCGATTCCAGCCGCGGCTTGTAACCGTGGCGACCTGGTTTCCTGCCACCTGCTTGACACATTTTTCCGGTTCGAACATACGCTGATCTCCTCTCCGTACACACACACACACACACTCACTGGTGGCACAGTAGAAGTAAGTCAGACTTAAAAGAAAACACACATGTGTGGAAGAGGTCGGTTGGGGAATAAAATCGAGGCCACTGGGGCAGCGCTTTCGGCATTCACTCCGTTTCATATTAACGAATCTGCCGGGACGACGAGCTCAATTAAAATCCTTAATCTAAGTGACGAGTGTGTAGCAAAAAACGGAGAAGCCAGAACAATTCACCCACAAACCAATTTAATTCACGGAAACTTGGTCAACTGTGTCCTGAGGCACACAGGTCGCCGCGCGCGCTTTGATTAGCAAAGAAACGTCTCCCAAATGACTCGTGAGCGTCTCACTCCATTCATAAAGGCCCCCAGGTACCGGTCGTTGCCAGTGGACCTGCTGTCCCCCCCCCCCCCCCCCCCCCCCACCCCCGGGTACCGTTTTCGATCAGTTCCAACAACTTAATTACCGGGTGACATCGGCCATCTTTCCCAGCACGCCGTTACGGAGCAGAGGGTCACGGCTCTTCTAGCCAGGTGAATAACACACAGGAGGCGTCTCATGTGTGTTTGCATGTATTGCTGGATTCACCCGTCTGGGGCGGGGGTGGGGGGGGCTGTGTGTGCGTGTCTTGAGTTAGTTTCCCATCAAGTGCACAGCGGGACGTGGAAGCAAAGTTGGCAGCGGGGGGATCGTTTTTCTCGCCGGACCGACTTCCTGTCCGCGTGGCGTGTGTTTTGTGGTGATGTCATCAACACGCCTGTATGTATTCAGGAGTAGAAACATAATTGCCGTCTTTAAAGAGAATTATGACACAAATGTGAAAAAATCCTTTAAAACCAGTGACCCGTCTCCGAGGCACCAGCTGCTTGCACATTAAGCATTTTAGCTTTACGCAACGTTGCAAGAAAAATAACAGATTAATTAAGTAACTAAAACCATGTGCACGTCTTAATGTTGCTGTTTGATAAGTTCTGTAACCTAGAAACCAGGAGTCAAATTGCAAATGGAATTGCTCAACAGAGCAGTCGTTTTTTGTTTTTAGTTTCCGATTTAATTCAAAAGCCGCTAATTGGTTCGCCGCGTCGCGTTGACGCCACTCGCAGAGCTGTGCCCGAAGAAAAAAAAAACAGCGAGCAACGTGATGCCGCTGTGGCGCCGTGGTTCCTGGCGGTGCTCTGCGTGTAGGTGGAGAGGTTTGTGTGTGTGGGAGACGCTGCATTTTGTGCATGTAATGAATTCAGCCTCTCCAGAGCCGGGTTTGGTGTAATGCGGCGCAACAGGAAAGGATCAGCCTCTCAGCACAAACATCAACTCCAGGCTGGATTGCTACCGAGTTGAATCTCTAGTGGGGGGAGGGGGGGGGGGGTGTTGTATTCTCTTCTCACTCCACCCAAGCCCTGGTCAAATTATACTTCTCTTTCTTTTATTACATATTATCTTTCACAGCTGTGTTTTCACACCTGCAAACCGGGATATTTTTTTTTCATGTGAAATACGCCGCAGGCACGTTGAAGGATGCAGAAGGCAGGAAAAATGTGGTTGCATCAAACGATATCAAAATGACTCCAGATCCAAACAGATCGTTTTTTGTAAGGTGACCTTCTTTCAGAGGAGCCCAGAGGTCCGGCCTTTTCATAACGCGCAAGAAGGTCACCAATGCATCCTGGATCTCTCTCTCTCTCTCTCTCTCTCTCTGCCGCTAACTGGGGGGGCCACCAAGGAAAAGGAACCACAGCAGAGGGACCGGAGGAATGCGTCTCCTGCTTGTGTTCAAACCAATCTTCTGGCAAAATTAATCAGGCTTGCGGAGCACAGGCGGGGAATTCATAACCCGGATTGGAGCTCGACTCGGTCCTCAGTACGGCGGCAGCAAAGCAGGAAGTCAGGAAGTTTTTTTACCCCAAACCACAACTCGGGTATTTTCAAAGATGTAAGATGCAAGTAGGGACTAAACAGTAGAAATACATGAAGGAAAATGTTGGTTTGCATGTTTTCAGGTTGTTTCAAGTGAATTTAGTTTCTGCAGGAAAAAACTAATTCTCAACTAAACAAAAGAAGATGGCATCGATGTGTGTGTGTGCGTGTGTGTGCGTGTGTGTGTGTGTGTGCGTGTGCGTGTCTGTGTCTAGGGATGATTCACAAGACCAACAGAGAGAATATTTGCTTTAATTTAGACAAAGCCTCCACTGAATTGTTGTGCTCAAAGTGCAGCCTTGAAGGAGCCGCGGCCTGCCGCGCGCTCTTTGCCGTGTTGGATTGGACGGCTATTTCCACAGACTCCCACTCACTGTGTCATCCCTTCCAGGGTCTGATACACTCACTCACTCACTCACTCACTCACATTCAGGCACATTTAAAAACCCGCTTACTCCTGATAACCACACTGAAGTTAAAGGGATTGTTTGGCATCCTCATCAGTGGCGTAAAATAACAGAAAGGCAAATGGAAAGGGTTCGTTTGTGTCCGCGGTTTGTCGCGTTGATCCGTTCATTTCACGCGTGTATGTGCGCGCGAATAAATATGCAAAATATTTGAAATGAATCCGTTCAGCCGACACGAGGCAAGGTAGTGTGGTTTCAAAGGCTGTCGTGTACAGGAAACTGCATGTATGTGCATTATGAACATAAATATTCGCCTTCTGATGCCGTTGGTCATCACCACCTCGGACCTCGGGGTGGGGGGGGGGGGCCTCTGGTGCAGAACAGATCTCCAGCCGCAGGTCATCAGTGGTCGCAGCGTAGCGACGTAGCGTTTCAGCTCCATCCTTGGCAGTGTCAAACGGGGGCCTCGCTTCATTCACTCGCTCATTCGGCCTCTCTCCCTCCCACTGCCTTTCAGGAGAGATTCTGCGTGGGCTTACTCTTGAGTTCCTGCCATGTGCTTTCCACCCCCCTGCTCTCACACACACACACACGCACACACACACACACACACGCACCATCCCCCTCACTCCCTAACATTGCTCAACGATTTTATGAGTTAATAGATTTTCTATCTGCGGCTGTTTCAAAATCTGGAAGCAATTAAGATTTCTAGGATCATTTTTTACAACCTGGTTAAAACACCACGCAGCGGGGTTTGTTATTTATTGGGGCGTTTTGGGGCGTTTTGGGGCGGTTGTCGGTGGCTTCGGATTGATGGAGGATGTCGTGTTTGCAGGCTTCCGGCGGCTCTGTTGCAATGATTTGTTTGGAACGTTTTTTTTTTTTCTTACTTGCTTACAGGAGGCATTCACATGGGATCGTGCCCGTTGTTTGCCCCTGTTGCTGTTCTTTCCATTGTTTGTGTGTAGGTGGAGGGACGTCAATGTGCGCGTGGGTGGATGTGAGTAGACGTGCCTGCCAGGTGTAGCTGTGCATTCTTTGTCTCTCGCCACACACGTCTGGCACTGAGCAGATCTACTGTGCAGGCAGACGTCAAATCCCTTTATTAATTCACCTTTTCTTCCTTTGAAATCACTCGCCTTCGAGCTGCATCCACTTGTTTCCTTTTGCCTGTTTCTGTCGTTTCTAACATACAAACCACATTCATTTCAAGAAAGGAAGGAGGCACCAGGGAAAGATACTAAAGGACGTCCCTGTCCGTTTTTTCATTTAGAGTCTTACCCGATGATAAAAGAGAGAAAACAACGCACTGTTGACCCGATGTGTGTGTGCGTCTGTCTCTGTGTGTGTGTGTGTGTGTGTAGGATTCTGGCCACAGCTGGCGCCCACATGAACATCCCGGTCGACCTTCGGACCCTGAGGGCCTGTGCGAGTGCTGCGACCTCTCAAGCTCGTCTCCGGCATCCCAAGTGAGTGAGTCGCTCGCTGACCTCTGACCTCCGGCTCTGGCTGCGAGGATGCAAACCAACGAATGCTTATTCTTTAGATGGCGGTGTGATATTCACACTGCACT
>NC_084914.1:3562977-3621593 GCF_949316345.1 Pungitius pungitius
GGACGAGAAGTACACGGACACGTCCACCGCCAGTGAGTGAACGACTCGTCTCCTCCTCCTCCTCCTCCTCCTCCTCCTCCTCCTCCTCCTCCTCCTCTCCGGGGTCTACTCCGCGCTGCATTTCCACTTTCCCTGAACTTCTCCTCCCTCCTCCCTCCTCCTCCTCCTCCCTCCTCCTCTCTCAGGCATGTCGCGGTCCAGGATGAACTTCCGCAGCGGGCGGCGGGGCCCGGCCGCCTACCTGCGGCGCAAAGAGCGCATGCTGCGCATCTCCATCCGCCGCATGGTGAAGACGGACACCTTCTACCTGATGGTGCTCAGCCTCGTGGCTCTCAACACCGTCTGCGTGGCCATCGTCCACCACAACCAGCCCGACTGGCTGACCATCTTCCTCTGTGGGTGGTCTCGCGTTTACTCCTTACGGCTCCGCGTGACACCTTTGACCTGCCTGACCTGTTTTTTTTTCTTCTTCTTCTTCTTCTTCTTCTTCTTCTTTAGACTATGCAGAGTTTGTTTTCCTCGGGCTGTTTTTGGCGGAGATGTTTTTGAAGATGTACGGTCTGGGTTTCCGGCTCTACTTCCATTCATCGTTCAACTGCTTCGACTGTGGGGTGAGGTCCTTTAAATTCTTCATCCGGACTCCACATTGCACATTGCACACCTGGTTTTACGTCGATCCGGTGCAAAATAAGGAGTGTGAATTATTCTTATTCATTCTTTTGAATGAAGGGGATTGAAGCTCTGTCCTTCTTGATCCCTTCAAACACACCAGCGGAGGCCAGTTAAAAGTAACCTTGGTTGGTTAGTTTGTGTATTGAGTATCTGTCTTAAAGGTTCAGGGGGGGGGGGGGGGGGGGTGTTGCATTCTCCAAACATGCAGCTGGGTCAGCCGTGATCTTAAAGTCCTCAATGAAGGCACCGCATGGTTTGAGAAAGTATCAAAATCACCTGTGCGAATGGTCCACACTCCGATGAAGATAACCGGTTTGAGCCGGTTTGCTGCGGGTCGGAGGGAGCATAACGGACATGGTTTTGTTTGGTTTTGGGCATGTTCCTCAGGTCATTGTTGGCAGCATCTTTGAGGTGGTTTGGGGCTTCTTCAGGCCCGGCATGTCGTTCGGGATCAGCGTACTGAGGGCCCTGCGACTCTTGAGGATCTTCAAAATCACCAAGTATGTGGACGACAAAAAAAAAAGACCTAAATACCAACATTGTAGTGTACCTGTGTATTGTTGAAAGAAAAACACAGCATGAAGTCTGTGAATTCCTTCTGTCAGATACTGGGCCTCTCTCAGGAACCTGGTGGTGTCCCTCATGAGCTCCATGAAGTCCATCATCAGCCTGCTGTTTCTTCTCTTTCTCTTCATCGTGGTGTTTGCCCTGCTGGGGATGCAGCTTTTTGGAGGAAGGTGAGTAGAAGACAAGTCATCCTCACTTCTCGAGCCATCGAGGACAACCTCTGTTCCTCGGTTGTTGACACGTTGATTTTTCACTGAATCTTCTAAGCTCGATATCCGATTCGTCGAAGCGGCGGTTTCTTTAACGAGGAAGAGGGGAGGAAACCACATGTCCGGATGAAAATAGCTCTGCATCCTCCTCCTCCTCCTCCTCCTCCTCCTCCTCCTCCTCATCCTTCCCCCACCTATTCTTCCTTGGTCATATCTGACCCTGCTTTGTATCTGCCTCCCCTCTAGGTTTATCTTTGAAGATTACACTCCCACCAACTTTGACACGTTTCCAGCTGCCATCATGACGGTGTTTCAGGTTGGCTCCCACAGATCCCCTCGTTCTGCCTGCCCGCCCATGACACATTGCACCCTGGGTATATTTCTCACCCCCAGGCGCAGATTAAACCACTCTGCTCACACGCTCTCCACCCCCCCCCCCCCCCCCCCCCCACACACACACACTTTTACCCGGCCTCCGCCATCATCCCACACATCCGCGCACACATATGCGCACGTGAAGAACAGACAAGTGAAACGTGAACGAATCCACATAAGAATCTGCTGCAAAAAAAAAAAAAACAACCGCGCTGTGAAAGAGTGTTTTGATCAGCACGCATAGTAATTACTATTTTAGATGCCATATCTTCGGCTGGTTTGCAGACGGAGAAAGCGCCTCATGTTTCTGTGTATTTCTAAGGCCCGATGAGATGGCCGCAGTGTGATTTATTCACGCCGAATGCCCCGTGCGTTTGCCCCCGCAGATCCTGACCGGTGAGGACTGGAACGAGGTGATGTACGATGGGATCCGCTCGCAGGGCGGGGTGCAGTACGGCATGTGGTCTTCCATCTACTTCATAGTGCTCACCTTGTTCGGAAACTGTATCCTTTTGTCGGACCCCTCCGAACACCGTCGGTCGCGAAGGGGAATGCTGCATCACAATGAAATGTCCTGCGCTCCACATAGGCCCCCCCCCCCCCCGAGTTTAAAGTCGAAGGTCAAAGCTGGAAATGCAGCATTTCTCTTATCAGAGAGCATAGCATCCGTTTAAAGCTAATTTCAAACATGATAAATGCTGTCCGGTTGTTCAATTCCCAACGTCACAGTTTTTACAAATGATGACATGTTGCGTAGGGAACATCTTGAAGGAAAAGCTCAACATTTTGGCAAAACAATGCAGGTGTTAAATGAAGATGTCAGGAAGCTACCGCGAGCTACGGTTAGCTCACATTAGCACAATGACCCCGTCCAACCAGGAGGCCTCTGTGAAGGGTTACGTTGGTTCTTACCTGCCTTCATGACAGACACTCTGCTGAACGTCTTCTTGGCCATCGCTGTGGACAATCTGGCCAACGCGCAGGAGCTGACGAAGGTCTGACACCGCCTTTTTTCTACCACCGGTAACGCGCTCTTACGCAGATCCGATTCAATGTATCTGCTGTGTGCATTAGGATGAAGAGGAGGAGGAGGAGTTCTTCAACCAGAGATATGCCAGGGGCCGAGATGGCCTGATATCCGAGTAAGTCATCGTTTAGCAGCTAACGAAATGAGATACTCCCAAGTCGTGAGTGTGCGACTGTTTTCTCAGATCTCCTCCTGAGCAAATGGAACCTTCAGATTCACCTTAACATTTTTCACGGCTCTTCGAATTGTTTTGGGCCTTTTTTTTGGCCCCCAGACTCAAGTGGTGATCGACGACGTGAATGTTTAACGAATGCGCCTGACTCAAAGCACCTTCCCGTTTAAAGCATCTCTTACTGACAGATCTCGCAGCGTTATGGAAGCCGCTGCCGTTCCTTTTTGTTAGTGAGCGACTCTTCACTGACCTCCTGCTGTCTACTGAATGCAAAACCTTTTTTTTTTTTAAGTGAGTGGCAGATATCAGCTGACGAGCAAAATCCCTGGTGAAAATCATCTCGGGTTGCTTTTTCACTCCCTAAAACCATGAAAAAAACAAAAAAATAAATAACCATTATTTTGTGTATTACGGACAAATGAATCAAAAATAATTCATTCTGCGAGGTCCAATGTTCCCCCTTCCTACATCTGCGATTCGCCGAGCGCATCATTTGTTTGTTGCATATTTGAATGTTAGTGTTTTACGCGCCGCGGCCATCGAGGTGCTGATCCCCGCAGTGTGTCGCAGTGTTCCCGCTGCCTCATCGTCACGTTGTCTTTGTTCTATGCCCGTTACGTGGCACCGACCAAAATGTGCGTGCCAGATCAATCAGAGCCCTTAAATCAAGGAAATCTTTTACAGGTAAACTGAGAACGAATGCTCACTTGACGTCATTAATGTGACTTCAGTAAACCTCCATCACCAGTTTGACCCCCCCCCCCCCCCCCCCCCCTCCCCATTCCACATTTTGTTCGGTGTCACAACAAATGTTCTGTGTATGTTGTAAAACACTAATGTCTTGTTGTTAATCATTCATTGATTACATGGACAACAAAAGAATCCGAACACCAGTAAGTACGACTGTATGTATCTCTGTCTCACACACTTCCTCCCCTGAGTTTTCCTAATCAATTATTGAGGTTTTTCTACACTTTGTTTGTACTTGAGTCCTGCACTTTACCTTTTAATTTTTGTTCTTGTGGTTTTTGTTCTTTTTTATCCGTCCTTAACTCTCAGGTAATTTTATTTTTCTTATTTTTTTGGATGTATTTGTATTTTTTAGCTTGTAGTACTTTTGCATAATTTTTACATGGGATGTTTTTATGTTGCTGACTAACAAACATAAATTCATAGAAAAGGGTCTGTCCTTTTCTTGACACTTTCATTTGAGTTGTTTGAATATTCTTTTATACGACTGCGCTACGCTAAATGGACACAAGTCTCAATGTTTCTCGTCAACAATTCCTCAAATTTGGCCTTTTTTTGATGCCGCACACTGACATAAAACACCTTGTGGTCCTCAGTGGGAGGAGAAGACCCTACCTGTACAGGAAGCGAGCCATCCACCGAGGCCGCCCCAACTTCCCCGAGGAGCCGGAGGAGCGGGCGGGGGCCCCCGACGAACAGCCCCTCAAGGGCCCCAACGCCTTCGTGACCCGGCGCGAGAGGAGGAGGAAGGTCCACATGTCCGTGTGGGAGCAGAGAGCCAACCAGCTGCGCAAGCGCCGGCAGATGGCGAGCAGAGAGGAGCTGGTCGCAAGCGCCGCCGCGGAGGACGCCGCCGAAACCCCCGGCGTCCCCCTAGAGGCCGCGCCGGCTCACCCGCCCGGGTCTCCCGCCTCCGCGGGGACGCCGCTCCCCGAGGAGGACGTGTCGGTCGCCATCGCCATCCCCGAGCCGCCGGCCGCCGAGCCTCTCGTGAGCCTCGGCGAGGAGAAAGCGGCGGTGGGGCCCAACCACCGGGCCGCCGGCGGGGGCCGGCACAGGATGGCCCGCCGGTTCAGGCCCGGTCAGGACGATGGGGCGCGGCACAGGAGGCACCGCCACCGGGACGCCCGCGCCGAGGCCAAGAGCCTGGACTGCGGCAGCCAGGCGGCGCGCGAGGAGCCGCACGCCAGGCTGTCGCGCAGCCAGGAGAGGAAGACGCTGGACGAGGGGGAGGAGAAGGACGAGAGGGAGGAGAAGGCGGAGGCGGACGGCGGGTCGGTCCAAGACGACGGCGCGACGTGCATCATCAACCCGTACGCAGAGGATGGAGAAGACGCCCGGAGGTGAGGCTGTCCTCAAGAAGACGGGGCGGGGGGAGTGGGGAGTTGGTGAATTGACCTTAGTGATCTTTTCTTTTCCCCTTTCAGAGAGATCCCTGACCCTTCTCGGTGTGAGCTGGACCCCGCCGGGTCCGAGCAGGGCGAAGGCGCCGCCACGGACCAAGCCGCCCCCGAGGAGCCCGCCTCGGAGGCCGGCGAGTTCGCCGCGGGGCCCGGCGAGCCCGTGAGCCGCCCCGCCTCCGTCAAGCGGGGGGACAAGGCCAGGCCGGCGGGAAGCGTGGCCATCGAAATGTCCGCGCAGCCGCTGCTGGAGCTCACGCCGATGACAGGTAGCGCGCTGCTCGCCACTCACTGCTGTCGCGCTGCTTCGCGGGACGTAGCTTGACGTCTTGCGGAGGGCTCCTACGGGTCGTTTTGTTTCATGGGCCCTTTGTGCTTTTTGTTCTCTCTATTATTTTCAGGGAACAGCAAAGAGTCGGAGGTGTACAGCTCCGAGCAGACGGACAGAGACGAGGAGACGGGGGACGAGGAGCGGGAGCCTTCGGTTCCCCCCAAACCCGCCGCTCCGGATAGCATGTTCATCTTCAAAGCCTCCAACCCGTGAGATGCTGCAAAATCCACAAAAATTCTTCTTTCTCCTGCCCTCTTTCAACAACAAAACCAACGCCCTCTCCCCCTCCGCAGCATCAGGAAGATCTGCCACTACGTGGTGACCATGCGCTACTTTGAGATGTCCATCCTCCTCGTGATCGTGGCGAGCAGCATCGCCCTGGCCGCCGAGGACCCCGTGTGCACCAACTCGGACAGGAACAAGGTGAGATGAGTCACGATCAGTGCACCTGGATGCAGGGTAAACATTCGACGCAACGAGGTTCTTCAACATGAATCACCGCTGTCCTGCTTCGCGTGAAGTGTGTGGGTGTCTGGACTAATAGCAGCGCGGCGACCGGATGGTAATCACGCGGCCCCTCGCCGCGCTGTCCGTCCTCGAGGGAAGCCGCCGTCCCGCCACCGACGAGCGAACGAGTTGACGCGACAACTGTCGGGCCCACGGCGCGTCGCAACACATTCCCGGTTTCACACAGGCGAGAGACGAGAATCTGCGGGCCTGCCCGGGAAATCGCTGCGCACTTTTGTCTTTTCTCAACTGTGTCGAGTCTCCACGCCGTCCACGTGCTCGATCGCCAGTCGATTCTTCTTCTTTTCTTTTCCCCCCAAAGACAAAAAAGTAACTTAGTATTAGAGTACATGGTTCTCCTTTTGAGTTTGAATTAGCTGAGACATTCCCAGGTTTGAATTAGCCTGACGTGCGCCATCGGGAAAGGTCTCTCTAATCTTTGTTGATTCTCCAGGTGCTGCGGTATTTCGACTACGTCTTCACCGGAGTGTTCACCTTTGAGATGATCATCAAGGTTGGGTACCCCCCCCCGCCCCCCCCCAGGAACACACACGTTTCCCACACTTTCACATGTCTTAAAGTACTCTCTCGGCCCCCCCGGTGCGTGTTTCATCGTTTCGCTGTACGTGTCCCCCCCCCCCCCCTCCCGTGGGTGTGTGTTGTTTGTCCTCCAGATGATAGACCAGGGTCTCATCCTGCACGACGGATCATATTTCCGAGACATGTGGAACATCCTGGACTTCATCGTGGTGGTGGGAGCTCTGATTGCCTTCGCTCTGACGTGAGTCACTTCGCCGATGACTAACCGCTGACTCACTGCGGCAAAACCGTTTTCCTGAGCGCACTGTGTTGTTATAAAGCGACCTTCCCCCTTCGGAGAGACGCCAGATGCGGCTTAGAAAAAAAAAAGAAAAAAAAAAAGGTTGTATCGCAGCTCGAAAAGCTGCAAACATGGAGGCATGCATGATCCTGTGAAATCTTCAGCTCAGATCTACGATGTCAACGGGTTTGTGATGTTTTCGAGCACGATGATTTCAGAGCAACTCACCAACACCAGCAGCTGAAAGTTAATGTCAAGATTTAATCAAATCAATTAAAGCATTTAAACAGGAATGCAATCCCATATATTGTAAACATTTAAATTGTCGGTTTTTATGCAGCTAACATGACAATAACGGGACGATTTAGTTCAATGTAAAGTTCTTACGTGGAAAATCTATATCCGAAAAAAAGAAGTAGTGAGGTCAGAGGTCAGACTACACTGGATGTGGAAGTGTCTCATATGACGTTCTGAACCTCGTGTGCCTTTCTTTGTGCTGTAGAGGGTTGTACTGTGTGTTATTTTCTCTGTTGTGATTGTAGCTGTGATCCGCAGAGCTTCGCTCACATCTCTCTTTATGCCTCAATTTTTCTCTGTTGTTCCTGTGGATTTTGTCACTGTTGGGGCTACCAGGAATGTGATGGGGTAAAAGATTCAGCCACACTATATGTCAATGTCTCCCATAAGCTTTTCATTGATTTATCTTCTTTTCATCTTTGTGATTTTTTTTATCCTCGTATTCATTGTGTTTTTGTGGTTTGTTTGTTTGTTTGTTTTGACAGAGACCGACAAGTTTCAAGGGGAACATGCTCGATCGATTGGGCCTAAATCATTTCTACCCTCTAACTAATGGTTTACCCTCAAATTATTTATTTGTCCGACAATGATTAATAATAATATCCCGTATTCCACAAACCGTAACACATTATGGTGCATAGATTGCGTCCATATCTCAGTTGAAATTCAAACTTTACTACACACACAAAGCTTAAGCATGATTACTTTGATGGACTATATCCAGTGACATGAGTGACATCATCCTAAGTAGATTATTTCATTCCAAATGTTCAAAGCGTGTACCTGTGACACCTGCTCGGCTCCGTGCAAACTCACTCAGGGTGAAAATCCGTGTCTCATTGTCCCTTTTGAGATGCACTTACGTGGACATGTGTTTCTTTCAGCGTGCTTTTCTTTTTCACCTTTTTGGAATGTGTGTCCAAGCCATTCGTCCTTGTGCACCAGCCTGAGTGTGCGACAATGTTTCTAAGGGGCTGTTTTTTACAACGTCAACAGAAACAACAAAGGCCGAGACATCAAGACAATAAAGTCCCTCAGAGTCCTGAGGGTTCTTCGTCCTCTAAAAACCATCAAACGGCTCCCCAAACTCAAGGTTTGACCGACGCTCTCCGGTAGTTGGCGTTTGGGTGTTTTGGTTGTGTCTGACGGACACTCTTTCTCGTCCACAGGCTGTTTTCGACTGCGTGGTCACCTCTCTGAAGAACGTCTTCAACATCCTCATCGTGTACCAGCTCTTCATGTTCATCTTCGCTGTCATCGCCGTGCAGCTCTTCAAGGGGAAGTTCTTCTACTGCACCGACAGCTCCATGAACTCAGAGAAGGAATGCCAGTGAGTGGGGTTCAACCTAACCCTAACCCTAACACCTAACCCAATTCACGGTGTTTCCACATAGCAAAAGGCCTTAATTAAGGCCTTGCACCAGTGAATCCAGTGAAACAGCGACCTCCACCGCTCTGCTCCCCACAGGGGCTACTACATCGACTACAGCAGGGACAAGAAGGAGGTGAAGAGGAGAGAGTGGAAGAGACACGAGTTCCACTACGACAACGTCTGCTGGGCCCTCCTCACGCTCTTCACCGTCTCCACCGGAGAGGGGTGGCCCGAGTGAGTGGCTTTGTTTGCCTTCGGTCATGGGGCCAAACCGTCGAGAGAGAGAGACAGAGAGAGAGAGAGAGAGAGAGAGAAACGCGTTGACCCTTAACTGCGTCTTTTCTTCTCCGGGCCAGAGTCCTGCAGCACTCCACCGACGTGACTGAGGAGAGCATGGGGCCGAGCCGCGGGAACCGCATGGAGATGTCCGTCTTCTACGTGGTCTACTTCGTGGTCTTCCCCTTCTTCTTCGTCAACATCTTCGTGGCCCTGATCATCATCACCTTCCAGGAGCAGGGCGACAAGATGATCCAGGAGTGCAGCCTGGAGAAGAACGAGGTGCGTCCCAAACGCGGTCGGGCCGGCGCGCGCACGCACGCACGCGTTCATTCGTCCGTTCATTCAGGTCCGTCTTCTCTCGCAAATCCGTCCGTCAGCGGGCCTGCATCGACTTCACCATCAGCGCCAAGCCGATGACCCGCTACATGCCGCAGAACCGGCAGACCTTCCAGTACAGGCTGTGGCACTTTGTGGCGTCGCCGTCTTTCGAGTACACGGTGCTCGTGATGATCGCCCTCAACACCGTGGTGCTCATGATGAAGGTGAAGCTCTCCGCTCGCTACGTCCGCGCTTCACAAAACAATGGGGCTGGGGGAGGGGGGGGGGGGGGGTTTCATGGTGGCATAGCTTCAACGTTGTCTTTTCCTCCAGTACCACTCGGCGCCGGCGGCCTACGACATGGTCCTGAAACACCTCAACTCGGCCTTCACCGTCCTCTTCTCCATGGAGTGCGTCCTCAAGATCCTGGCGTTTGGATTGGTGGTGAGGATAAAACACGAGACCGGACCGATTAGAAGACACGAGCCATTGAAAAAGAATGTGTCCAATTACCTGAGATATTTTTCTTCTGCCGCAGAACTACTTTCGAGACACTTGGAATATTTTTGATTTCATCACTGTGCTTGGCAGCATCTCTGAGATAATTGTGGATTTACAGGTAAGACTCTGCCGTTTCCCACACTGTCTGCGACCCTTTAAAAAGAAGAAGAGGACCATCTAGCATTAGAAGCCGCGTCCGTTCTTTCCGAGTCTCCCTCGTGTGCCTCCATCGCGGCTTCCAGACACAACTCGAGTCACGTCGCGGTGAATGCCGCCATCTGTGTTTTTACATCCTGTCTCTTCTCCTTCTGTCTGCCACTCCCCCCTCCCCTGCCTCCCCTCTCTCTCCCTCCCGCGCGGCACCATCCCTCTCGACCGCTGACGCCTCAAGTCGGTGAACACCATCAACATGAGTTTCTTGAAGCTCTTCCGAGCGGCCCGGCTGATCAAGCTGCTGAGGCAGGGCTACACCATCCGCATCCTGCTGTGGACCTTCGTTCAGTCCTTCAAGGTCGGACATCTGACATGTTTCAAGCAGCGTGACTTTGATTCGTGGGGAGTTTTGATTGCATTTGTCTCTTCTCCCCGACAGGCCCTTCCGTACGTCTGTCTCCTCATCGCCATGCTTTTCTTCATATACGCCATAATCGGAATGCAGGTATTCACTGACGACGGGCTGGATGTCGTGGTTATATACAGGACTCCTGCAATGCTTTTAGTTTTAAAAAATCGTTTGAACCTTTTAGTCTTCTGTGTTTTGCGGATTGTTTAAACGTCTTGTTTCCTGCAGGTGTTTGGAAACATCAAGCTGAACGATGAGAGTCACATCAATCAACACAACAACTTCAAGACCTTTTTCAGTGCACTGATGCTGCTATTCAGGTGGGCTCATCAGAAACACCCCTCACGCCGCCGCCGCGCTCCACGTCAGGTCGTCTCCTGTAAGTCGGTCTGTGTTTGATCCACCAGGAGCGCCACGGGGGAGTCCTGGCAGGAGATAATGCTCTCCTGTCTGGCGGGTCGGGAGTGTGAACCAGACTCCTCCATCTCCCCCCTGACGACGTCTCCCGACCACGAGGGAGGCTGCGGGACGGACTTTGCGTACTGCTACTTTGTCTCGTTCATCTTCTTCAGCTCGTTCCTGGTCAGGGTTTCCCGCCGAATCACAACGCTTGCTTCACGTGTTTTTCTCTCTCTCTCTCTCTCAACGCTCTTTCCTTCCTTTTCATCCTTCCCTCCCCCAGATGCTGAATCTGTTCGTGGCCGTGATCATGGATAACTTTGAGTACCTGACGCGAGACTCCTCCATCCTGGGTCCCCATCACCTGGACGAGTTCGTCCGCATCTGGGGGGAGTACGACCGCCTGGCCTGGTGAGGCTCGGCTCTCCTCGCCGCCGCTCCTTCAGCACGTTCAGTTTTGTTTGTGTTCTTTCTTCATCCAGCAGAGGGCCATCAAAGGCCATTTTCATTGCTTCCAAAAGAGCATCTGGAGTTCACTGTGCTTATGAATAAGCCAACATTGCTCCGAAGGTCTCGAATGCCGCGAGATGTGGAAACGAGAGCTCGTCTTCTTCTGTGTTGCATCCGGGGTTTACGCCGTTATTCATTAATCACTTCCTCCCCTACCCTTTTCCCTGTGAAGTGGTCGGATACACTACACTGCCATGTACGAGATGCTGACACACATGTCACCGCCCCTGGGCCTGGGCAAGAAGTGTCCCGCTAAGATCGCCTACAAGGTACCGAAACCACCATCACGGGGCAAACGGACCACAGAGTGAAAATTGCCTTTTAAAATAATAAAATGTCCTCATGAGTGACCGAGTGAATCCCCCTTCTCTCTGTCCCTCGTTGTCCCTCAGAGGTTGGTGTTGATGAACATGCCCGTGGACGAGGACATGACCGTCCACTTCACCTCCACCCTGATGTCGCTCATCCGCACAGCTCTGGACATCAAAATAGCCAGAGGTCCGAGTGACATTATCAAGTCAAGATCCTGATGTGAAGTTCAAGGGTTCAACCAAGGATTATCTTCAGTAGCAATTATTATCAAGTATTTTTTATATTTTTCATAATTTGGTATCCAAGAAAAGGTCAAATTGACAGTAAAAGATTTTTGAAAATACAAAAACGGATCAGCCGCTGTGGGAGAAAACCAGTTTTCACTGGTCACTAAAACCAATAGTGCCAGAGACTGAGCTGAATGTGGATGTTTGTTCCAGGCGGCGAGGACCGCATCGCTCTGGATAGTGAACTACAGAAAGAGATCAGCATCATCTGGCCGTACCTTCCCCAGAAGAACCTGGACGTCCTGGTGCCGATCAACAAAGGTCTGGCCCTCAGTGAGGAGGAAGCTCCCGTTGTAATGCTGAGAGCCGAGCCGTAACGGGTTAATCTGCCCCCACAGACACGGACATGACGGTGGGGAAGATCTACGCTTCCATGATGATAATGGACTACTTCAAAACCAACAAAGCCAAGAAGCTCAGGCAACAACTGGAGGCTCAGGTCAGCACGCTGTCATCGTCTTTCTCGCCCTGTTTCATAATCATGTGTTCAAAGAAATAAAAATAAAAAATCCTTTTGAAAAAGGAGAAGAAAAGAAACGAAATTCTCGCTCCACAGGTGAAACTCGAAAAATTGGGATATTGTGCAAAAGCTCAATACTTTCAGTAATTCAACTTAAAAGGTTAAACTAATATATTATATAGACTCATTACATGCAATGTGAGATATTTCAAGCCTTTTTTGATATAATTCTGATGATTATGGCTATATAACTTCGTTGTACTGTATATGACCTTACCTTGTAAGATGTAGAAGAAAGAAAAAATGCAAAAAGGGATCAACTCAAGAAGAATTTCAATCAAACAAATGAAGAATCAAATTCCCTCCGAGTTCTCCATGTTTCCTGAAACATCCAACCATAACTATTTACCAACAGGAAGAAGCAATTACTTTACTTACTTCAAAGTGTGTTTGACCTTCAGAAACGGGGGCCTGAGCAAAATGAAAATGCTTTTACAATGAAGCCCCGTGAGCTCCGTTTGATTCCTTTCTTGTTCCTCTCCCCTCAGAAGAGCAGCTTGATGTTCAAGCGCCTGGACGCCTCCACGCTCCCCGAGGACATCCTGTCCGACAGCCAGTCGCTGCCGATGATGGCGCACAGCGCAGGCTCCGCCCTGTGAGTCCGCGCTCGCACGCACATCTGTTCTATTCACACCCGTGTATCGCGCTTTGTTTACTATTTCTCCCTCCCCCCCACCCCCCCCACCCCTCCTGATACAGGACCAGGGGAGGCTTTTTGGCCTTGAGCCCCATCTCCCCTCAGGAACTGTTTTTGCAGCCCATAAGTACCGACGCTGATGGAGCTCAAGAGCAGAACCCGGTAAGAAACAGGGTCACCGTGAGCCTGCGACCACTTACGGGCACAATGAAGTGGTTCTCCATCTATTTAATGCAACATTGTTGACTCGTCACACCTTTGTGTGGCGGTTCGGTTTGTACAGGTCGAGTTCCAGTGGCAGAAACATATTTTTTCTTATCTATTTAAAGCGAAATCAGGGATTACGATCTAACATGCTCTCTTGTTAAATTCAGCGAAGATCTCCGGTTGGTCCGCGAAACGCGAACAGCCCGTTGTGTGTGTGCGTGAACTGGAAGAAAAGCCCTCGCTCTGTAAATTGGAAGCGAACAAAGCGGCCTCGCACTGAGGCACGACGCTGTTCATGCCAACCGGCGGCCGCTGGTGCACGGGACGGGAACACGGGCGTGTGAAGAGAAATGCATCGGAAGCGAGGGGGCCGATTCATGTGGAGGGAGGGTATCCGTTTTTTTTCAAGAAGTCCCCTTAGGTGCAGAACACATCAGTTTGTTACACTGTTGCAAGTGAAATATTATTTTTTGGCAAATAACACTTATTTCAAACTTGTAAAACTTCTGAAACATCCTTTAAATTGTGACCTTTCTCCGTGCCTTGCTGAGCACGGCGTCACTGCTCTCCTGCCTTTTGGTCCTGAGGAGGTCGGAATAGAAAAGGGCGGATTGTCCCACTTGTTGTTTTGCTGTCTGGTTTTCTTGGTCTGCATCGCTTGTGAGATGAATGAAATGAAATTAGTGTTGCAGAAGGATGTGTTGGACCATAGAAAGATGTTGAATGGCTCTTCTTTGTGTACCTGTACCTGAATGTGCATGACTGAGCTGAAATATGGACGCCATCTATGCTCCTCTGCTGTTTCTATTCCCCCTTAAAGTCAGTTTTCCCCGTTAGCTAGTTGTTAATCCGTACGTCTTTGGCTGGAATTGGCTTTTGATTGGATGGCGGCGTCTTTGGTAGATGACCCTCCGGGGGGGGGGGGTGGCTTGTGCGCCGTCCTCTCGCTATGGATCACCCGAAATCTATCGGGGCGGCCATGTCGGGGGACGAGTCTGATCGGTGTGTCTCTCCTTGCCCTCCTCTCTTGTTTCTGTACTCACCTAGGTGGGCGGGTGCAGTAGGGGGATTGAAGCCCCACAGGAGCTCCCGTTAGGGACGGGTCTGTGTGCGCGGGCCTCTTCCATGCCCCGTCTGGCTGTAGAGTCGCAGGTACACAGTCTGTGCTGGACTACGAGGACGTCAGCGGCTGCATGGACGTGCCTTGTTCCCTTTGGCCTGTCCTTTGCTTCTTTGGGAGTCGGTTTCAAATGGACTTCTCGAGAATAGAGGAAACTAAAGCGGAATAGTGTGTTAAGATGCACGTTATTTTTGCACATACCAAAGCATATTGCAATGGTCCCCCTTGCTCCCGAATGAAACAAACTGAGTTTAGTCCCGGCATGTTTGAATGTTGGCTTTCTTTCCAATTTTATGCCTCTTGCGCTTTCATGTTTTCATGTTTGTGTGGTTTTCCGCATCAGGCGGAGGTTGCGAGCGGCTCCATGAAGCGCTCCGTCTCCACGGTTGCAGATCAGCGGGTGAACGGCCTTTGGGAAGAGGAGAAAAGCCCGGAGAGAGTTTATCGACCCCGTCACAAAAGCTACAAGGCTGCCGGTGAGTCCTGCTCACCTGTGTCGGCTCGTGTGCATTCAAATATTAGAAGTGTTAATCCCGTTTTTCAAATACAGGGAAAGGTCGAGGGCAGAACCAAATGTCCTCCGCCCTATTTGACCCCTCAATTCATGTTGTCTCCTCTCCTGGACGTCTCCCCCTCTAGTTTCCCGCTCGGAGCACTGGAAGCAGGGCGACAGGGACCGCGGCCGGTCTAAGGAGCGCTGTCACCTGCTTTCTCCCAACGCGTCCCGCGGTAACTCGGAGGAGAGGAGTTTGCAGCCCTCGCGGTCTTCTAGCGCAGAGGGAGCGCGTCCCCGGGACAAGCAGGTGGGTCAGAGCAGCGCCGTGATTCGTGGACAGCAGTAAAGTTAGCCTGCTCTTTCTAACTCGCCGCCTTTTTTTACTAGGGCTCTCAACATGAACGCGTCAATCTATGCGATTAATGTAAACCGAGATTAATGCGGCAAAATATTTTAACAAAAGTCAACGTCAAACCTATGTTTACCTTTTGTAAACCGGAAGTTGGCCGCGGAAACGAAGCGGCCGCTCGCTGCGGTCAGTTAACGTAACGTCGGAGAACGCAAGAAGGTGGCTCGGGATGGAGAGAGCTTTTTGCATTGGAAGTAAAACAAACAGAGACGCGACATACAGTGGAGATCTGTGCAGAGGAATTCCTCCACGTGTCAAACAGAAGGGCAAACGGACCACTTAAAGCACTGCTATGCTAAGCTAGCTGCTAGGCTAAGCTAGCTGGAAAAGTCGCTAGTTCAACCCGGTGGAATTCTGCCTCCAAGATGATCAAATGTGTGTAGTTTTGTGTTTAAAATAACGTTGACAATTCCACAACAGTGTTAAAAATACACGTTTTGAAGTGGTCTCTAAAAGGAAAAACCTTATGAATGAACATTCATTAAAAACAACATTGTAACAATAACATTCATTCATCGCCATTGATCAATGGATTAATGGATTTCAAAATGTGCGATTAATTCGTTAATTTAATAGTTAATCTATTGACAGCCCTTACTTTTACGCGTATGTTCTCGATATTTGCTCCATTTTTTCCTTTCCTTTTCCGTCTCCAGGGCAACAGCTCGGACAGTCCGGTGCCCTCCACCTCCGAGTCCAGCACCCCCAGCGCCCGGCGACCCGCCCCGCAGGCCCGCTCTCGCCCCCACATCTCCTACTCCCCGCTGCACCCCTCCGTCGGCGAGGAGGACGACGACGAACAAGGCAGCCCGCAGACCGTGAGGCGGGGCAAGCCCAACCGGAAGGCCCAAGAGGGGTCCGCGGCCGAGAGACGGAGGGACGCCGACCGAGACCCGTCCCCGCCCCGGCGCTACCCCTCCGAGCCGTTCCTGGCCTCCCAAGAGGGCGACCACAGCCCGGACCCCTCCGGCCCCATGGAGACGTTGACCTTCGAGGCGGCCGTGGCGTGCAGCCTGGGGCGCTCGAACACCGTCACCTCGTCCCGCCCGCGCTTGCGGACCGGCTGGCAAGTCCCCAACGGACACTTTCGCAAGCGCATGGCCGCCACGACCTCCGCCGCGGGCTGCGACGCTCTCAGTGACACAGAGGAGGACGACCGTTGCTAGGAGACGGGACGCGCGGAGGAGGGATCCCGGAGCGGCGTCACTAGGCGATGGGACTCTTTCTGCATCTGCCCTCTGGATGTCTGATGAGATGTGAACCCGAAAACGAAAGAACAATACTTCCTGAAACTGTAGTTGCCGATTCACACAGAACACTGACACTAAATAAGGTCTATTTCCTGATATGTACTTGATGATAGAGAATTAATAACCCATCTCAAATAGTTGTGGGGTGCAGTTAATAAATGAATGGATCAAATTACGTCATTTGTTTTGATAGGTATTTTCATTTCTGAAGATGTTTCTAAATGATTCAGTGTTGCTCTTAACAGTACTTATCTGTAGGGTGTGTGAATATGTAACTACATTTTCTTATTAATGAATTCTTTTGTAAATACGTTGTGATCATCACACCATTGCCATTTCTTAGACTAGATAAATACAAAAAGCCATGACGAAGAGGAAATCTGATCCTTCACCAGACAATGTGTAAACTAATAAGTAAGACTCTATAATGCTGGATTTTTTTTTACAGTATGAATGAATATGCAGGGGGAAAACTGCCTGATTTCCCTTGTTACTTATTTTTTTTGTATTGAACACACACAATGAGGAAATGAAAACATGTCATGTTATAAAATGACATATAGAAAGATGCTTATATGTTAATCATGCCTCCGACCAACTTCAAACCTTCTTCAAATTAGTCCGATTTACCCTTTAAATCAAACTCTATCGACAATCATATATACATAGTATTTCATTTTGAAAATTGCTGGGCGTGTAATTTTACAGAGAAATTATACAAAATGAAGTTTAATTGTTTTTCCCCTTTTTCTTCCTTGTGAATATTTTATGAATCACTGCAGACGAACACTGTAAAAATATTCTAGACACATGACACATTTGTTTTGCAAATTAACATTACTCTAACTAACTTACTAATAATGTACAGAGGAAATATACTGTTTTTAATATTTAGAGAAAATATACAGTATCAGCTGATGAGCTTTAAAGGAATCTTTGCAATTGTCCATTTTAAGGTTTGTGGTTTTGTTTATGTTTTTTCGCCTGATGAAGGGCCAATTCTGTGATACTCACTTAACCAAAAACATGGAGATTTGTATCATAAGTAACTGGAATGCAAAAGCGTTGTGGGTTTTTATGTGTACAATAGATGTAAATACAAATAAAGGTGTCCTCAAGCTGCCACTGGTATTGTATGTCGTTTATCTAATCTAAATATAAAGCTTTGGAAGACATCAAAGATGTTGATAGATGTGAACTTAAAACCATAAAGAAATTGTTGTGTTGTCATCTGTCAAAACACGTCTAATGATGGATTGTTTTGAGGATATTCTCTTCATGTATCTTTCTGATTACACACTAACAATACTACTGTACATATGTATACAGACAGTAGAAAACTCTAGTCATCAAGTTATATTTCCATATAACATTCATCATATTATTAGTGTCAAGCAATATAGATTGTTTGTATTTTTTCAGTACTTTTAAAATGCAATGCAAAAGCCAGCAAAATGCAATTAGGTAGACATTTTGTTTATGGTTGATTCTAAGCTTCACCCACACAGGGTTTTCACTTAATGCGCCTTACGCCTTCGCATCTGCGTAAGAGATTCTAGCCTCTGCTTTATAGTCCTCTGCCTATAGTGTTGAAAAATAAAAGCAATAAAAGTATTTTTTTAACAGTGGGGTTTGGGCCAATAAAACAGATTTTTAGATGGAATTGCTGATCATTTTTAATTATGATTAATTCATTACAATAATATATTTGTCAATATCGTAGTGATGACTCATCAACAGATTATTCTCTTCTTTAACACCAGTTTTCATTTGTTTGCATTATTTAACGGGGTGGGACTTCAGCTCTCGGTTACAGCTACGTAGAGAGAGTCATCCAATCACCGTTCAGAATCACACCCTTACGTCATATCCAACGGCCCGATAACATGTCCTCCGGTTGAAGAAGGAGCTAGCAAGGAAGCGAACTGTTTAAAATTACTTGCGAAGTTTAAACGCGGAGATGTCGCTAGTGTCCGAAGTGCAGGCCGCTAAGTTTTACAGACTCAGCCAATGCTGAAGTAGATAGTTTGTGGAAATTGTGATTGTTACGGAGGAATGAGCGACACTTGTCACGGAAGTCGTCCAGCTGGCTAGCAGAAAAAGTAGCTAGCTAGGCTAGTTATTGTTAGCACGGGAGTTCTTTGTTTTGTTTTTCGGGGGACCCTTCGTTCACGAAGAGACTCTGGCGCCGACAATTTTTAACATTTAACGTTAACTTCAAATTAACGTTTAGAATAATGTACATGGTATATCTAACGAGGTGCAGTTGAAGTTGACGGTAAATTTGATATTAGGCGAAACTATCATTAGCCAACGAGAGCAACTTTAGCAAGAACGATCAGATTTTTAACGTCGGGCAGGACCGGGCTGGGGACACGAAGACATGGGCAACTGTCTTAAGTCTCCGACATCAGATGACATTTCTCTGCTTCACGAATCCCAGTCGGACCGGGCGAGTTTCGGGGAAGGGACAGACCCCGACCTGGAGCCACCTCCTCCCTACCAGGTCAGTCCATTTAAGAAAATAAGAGTTTCTACCGCACGCAAGTTGTTGTAAAATAATGTTGTTTAAATGCATGTGTGCTGGAACTAATGTTTATGATCAAACGTCTGCATCCCGCGTTTAAAAAAAAACCCTTTTTTTCATCTTCTCTTTGCATTGTCAGGTAACACCTGAGTAAACAAACTGGTTTTAGACTATTCATCACTCAACTGGCTTGTCTAGAACATCAATACCTGGCCGCTGTGTTGTCACTCAGCCAGTTACATTTGTAAAGACAAAGTAAGCCGATACCGGAGGTCGATTTGCACCTGTGTGACTTTTGGTGTTTCTTTTGTCTGTGACCAGGAGCAGGCCCACATGCCCATGTACCATCCCACGCCTAGTCAGGCCCGCCTGGCCACCCAGCTGACCGAGGAGGAGCAGATCCGCATAGCTCAGCGCATCGGCCTCATCCACCACCTCCCCAAGGGGGTTTATGATGGGGGGCCAGACGGCTCAGAGAAAAAGATCAGAGAGTGAGCATATATATATATACGTATATGTTTTGTTTGTTGTTTTGGTATTGTAGCTACACAGAGGGAGGTTGCAGGCCATCAGCGCTTGAGCAGTATTGACTAATTCAGATGCTTATGCTTTTTGTCTCAAATGTAACTAATATTGTAGATAAGCACGCTATGGTATGAAACATGGCATTTCACCATTAAGACCATAGTGACATTTATATCACGCAGAGGAGCAATATTATATTTCTAGTTATTGTCACGGTCTGTTAAGCATAATGCTATTTGTTATATAGTGTCTACTATTATTCAATATCTAAAGCAAATTTGCTATTTTAGGGGAATATATATCATCTCTGCTCAACGTAATGGTTGTTTGTGGTTGTTTTTTTTTTACTTAATGAGTTTTTATTTCTGTTTCTCTTTTTGGGTTTTGGAATAGTTTTATTAAATGTTTAATGCGTTAATCAAACGTTTTACAACTGTACAGTATCTACTTCACACTAGGGTGTATTCAAGCTCTTAATTTCATCCGTTTTCAGATGCGTGATCTGTATGCTGGATTTTGTTTATGGGGACCCCATCCGATTCCTGCCGTGTATGCACATCTACCACATGGACTGTATAGACGACTGGCTGATGAGATCCTTCACCTGCCCCTCCTGCATGGAGCCTGTGGATGCTGCCCTGCTCTCCACCTACGACGAGACCAACTGATTTTACTCCTCCCGCCAGATTAGATCACACACACACACACACACACACACACACACAACTACCCTCTGATAAAGCGAGAGGAGCTATACAAAATATAGTTGACTTGCTAAAATCAGTTAAATGTACCACCCAAAATGTTGTCCCATGGTCTAAACAATAAGCTGGTCTTAAACAGCAGCTACACAAACTGTTCCCAGGCGACCCTGCACGATCGCCTGTGTCCGTCTCGCCGACGGTGAGCTTGAAGGTTGTGTGTGTGTGAGCTGTTTGATGACTCGTGCGTTTCCACGTGAGCTGGTCTCAGTGGTGTTTTCTCCCCCCCCCAACTGACCGCAATTCACCTCCATTCCCAGTTGGTTATCATTAAAATGGATAATATAAGGTGATCAACCAAAACGCTACGAGTTGTTGCTAGAACTCGGTTGGCTTTAATTTGAGGTTTTCTGTGGCAACAGTAAGACTTCCTCAACATAAGAATCTCCTGAACGTGCTCTATCATTACAATGACCCTACACTTTGGAAGCATGGGAATAAACACCAGTAATTTGCACTGTTGGTGTTACTAAATTCACTCTCCATTTTGTCCGGATAACAAAACCAATCCCCTCAAAGTACACACCCACAGCAGTTCAAAGCCACCCGATGTTCGGCTGCTCCAAAAAAACAGACTTTAATATGGCGTCTGCCGGGCATGTTTCACGAGGCGGTGTTTAAAGTAGCTGGCAGCCAAAGTAAAGGGCTCATTTGTGCATGGGCAGGAGGATCAGGCCGTCAAAAAAAAGTAAAATGCTTGCACACACTTTTCATCTGTTCTGGAGATTTGCACTTTACTTATAGGACAGTATCTAAACAATATATTAATATATGTACCATATAACCTTGCACTATCAATTCAATCATTCCTTCATTTCCTGAGATGCAAAAGTTGTATAGCTGAAAAGGTATTTTCAAAGCTGTCAGTAGTCACTAATCACTTTGAGGTAAGCCTGAAGATGTATTTAATTAAATCTGAGATTTGGTAGTATGAGCCTTTGATTTGTTCTGCTTGACTTTTCATTCTGTGTGTTTTTGGGTGAAAATGAAGGGACAGAGGCCTGTTACAGTTTAAAGAACATTTGTCCTAACAAGAAGACCCCCATCTGATCCACTATGTTAAGTTTGTCTTGGATTAGCTTAGCCTAGCATAAAGACATGGTTGTTAGAATGGTTCTGGAGCTCCCTTTAAAGCACAGTAATGGCTCAGTCGAGAGCTATACTTGCCTTTAACCAGGCATATTTGGTATGAAGCTGCCTTGTTTCTGCTGCTTAGGTTTGGTGCATCTTAAATTCACGCATTTGAGTCCAGATTAAAAAAACACAATATGTATAAATGGTGAACTAAAGAATGTTGATCGGCTTTTTCCTTTCCCGGTGATTGCAGTCTTTATGCTAAGCTAATAGGCTCCATCATTTAGCTTCTCCCAAACAGATTTGAGTCAGGTGGTAATCTGCTCAGCAATGCTGATTTTTTTTTCTCCAAATTTTGAATTAAGAGGCAAACTTGGAACTGTTATATTTTGAATCTTCATTAGTACAGTCATTTTCTTTATTTTACACATTTGTCAAGTTTTTTTGTTTTATTCTATATTTAGTTTTTTATTTCCATCCACTGTAGCAGTAGTTCCAATCATTTCCTCTTCATTGGTGAAAGAGTGGCAGTTTTTTTTCAGTTATTTGTGTTTTATCTCTTTTGTTACATTTGTGTAAATTTCACTTTGTATTTAGGACGTAAGTATGTTACCTTCTCACTGGTTTATGTCTGACTGTGCAAACCTCTGTCCCAAATGAATTGTGAGAGACTTCTTTTCTCGTGTGATAGTCCCAACTGAGATACCATGAATCTCATTCAGCTTTTCTTTTGCTTGGTTTTTATTTTAATTTTATTCTGAAAACTAATATGTCCTGTAACCCTGTTTTATTTCTTTGTTTTTGGAAGGCTAGAATGCCATCATGTAAAAAGAAATAAAGATGAATAATTATATTTATTTATTTTTATTAAGAACATCAGGACGTCAAAGTGCACTAAGGGCGGATTTGTGGCTGTGTGAATATCAAAATCCGAGATTACAGAATGTACATTTGGAATTGCGCCTTTCACAATGCAATCCTAAAAGCTGGCAGTGGAATGTAAAACGTGACATCATAATCAGGGTTCAGCATGTGACTGATGTAGCTGTTGAGCCAAAGCCGTATTAGCAATATTTAAAGATTTGTTTCCTCACCTCGCATCAGCTGGGGAAGAAACACGTGAGTCCAATCCAGTGTTTTCTATTTTGACGCCTAATCAGAGGAGGAAACTGTTCACACGCTTTCCGTTTAAACCAAACGAATAACCTGAATGTGCCCATGTACGTAAAATGAGATGTGATTTACGTGGGCGCATGACACTGCACTTGAATGATTGCAACATGCCCTTTTGTTCTTTCCTCAGATTATGCAAGACTCTGACCAAAAGAAAGACGGACGCACCGTCGTTCAGACGTCACGACGATTGCTATTTGTGTGGCAACACATTTAATCTCTGCCATATCTCAGGCATTTAGGCAAAGGATTAGGTTTTTTCAGTTGATGTATGATATATAAAGAGCATAAATGCATCTTGTTTAGATATATAACAATATAAATATACAAAGTCACATTTTGAGGGAGAAAGCAATTTATCCTTCATGCTAAAAACCAACGTTCTATCACCACATAATAAACAGCTTATAACAAAGGTGTATAGAACAAACACATGTTATGATTTTGAAATAATCATTTTTATTAATTAAACCAATGCTGAAAATACAGGCTTAGTGACCCGAGTACATCCTGCATCTACAATCAAAGCCTCACATCAATTCACACGTTATATATTTTTAGCAACCCGGGTCAACTGCAAACATTTAGTAACATTTTTAGCCTCCGTGTCGTCGTGGCCCGCCGCTGCCACCCTGAGAAAAGCGCAGTTCAGGGTTTGTACATCCCGTGGAAAGTGACGGGCATGGGGCACTCCACTTCTGCCCTGGCGATCTCGGACATGTCCTTGGCGTTGAGGATGAGGAGGTAACCCGGCCTCTGAGAGCCCGGAGACACCACGATGGTCAGCAGCACCCCTGCAGACGCAGCGGCAGGTGTTCACCAAACGACCTTCCATCACGGCGGGTCGCGGCATTTGACAGTTGTCATCTTACCGTCGTCTTCGTCCATCCCGTCGGGAGTCTGGACAAACAGGGGCTCTGAGGGGTAGGAGTCCGGCTCCTGCCACACCCAGGTCTCCTTGGTCTTCACATTCAACTTGCAGATCTACGCACGAGGAGAAGAAGAAGAAAAAAAAATGCCTTCGTGAAGAAGACTCGTTGCACACACGTTTTCCAGTTGAAGGTGTTTTTCGTGAACGTACCCTGTCTGGTATGAAATGGTTGAGGCCCAAGCCGTAGGCGTACGTGTAATTCTTTCCTCCGTACTTCTTGTAGTTGATCTGAGGGAACTCGAACGCTGCAACAACACAACAACAACAAAAACACACTGAAATGATTACTTAATGACGACATTTCCAGGTCGTGTCAAGAGTCCAAGCGTCCACCGTTAGTCATCGAGCTGAATTTGTCGGGTGTGCTTGCACCTTGGCGAGGCCCGGAGAAGAGCACCTCCGGCTCCAGCCAGATGGTCCCATCGGCGTGCATCGTCGCTGTGGCTGTGGTGTACGGCAGGCTGACGAGGTTCTTCCCCTGCTCCTCCTTCACCGAGCCCGCAATGAGATGGCAAACCAGTGACGACCAATGACAAGCACCTGCCTGTGTCGAGAGGGGCAAAGTAGGGGGACTGACCTTGTGGATGTCCAGGGGAATCACATATCTGCGGACCTCCGGCTGTGGCGCCATCATGGCCGCCTTCTTCACCTCTTCCCAGTTGGCTCTCAGGTTGGCCAACCAGAGGTAGTTGTAAACAAACTCGAAACTGCAAGGACAATGAACGGCAAAATCTTATGCATCAAAGGCATCTCCAGAAGGCGCTGAGGGAAGTTTAAAGGTGCTTTGAACGGGATTGGGAGCATTTTGATTGCCTCGCAATTTCTCAACGTGGCATCGACTGAGCCGCTGGCTTCCAGTCGCCGGTGCTAACAGCGCTAACAGTGCTAAGTGGAGGGTGCAACAACACCGTTGGTCGCATGGCGTTATCGGTGGTGGAGAGAAACACAGGGTGGGGGGCGGTTAAGCTAACATGCTGACATGCGCTCACATGCAATGACCTGTGCTAAAATGCGCTGAATCGTGTATGTTGCACCTTTAAATTAAAGTCCAACTTTTACCCTTTCCATCCACAGAGGTCAACAACAATGAAGCCTTGGTCCTCGTAGGTGTTGATGTGATGAAACATGCCAATGGGGGCCCCTTTGTACTTGTGATCAATGTACTCTCCTGGTTCTTTCCTGGCGAGGTGGAACAAGGTCTGTAGGAGGAGACATCATGAGGTTTCAGTGACTGAGGCGATGCTACATGTAAAGGGTTATAATGTGGCGCACGGTCTCACCCCTTGGCTCTCATTGGACTCAAAACAGTCCATGTAGTTTGAGCCTCGGATGCTCCAAGCACTCAGGAACTTCAGCAGGTTGATTTTCACTGGGGTCTCCACGAAGACAAAGTAGTTTTCTGACATGCCGAAGCTAAAATAGCGAAAGAAAGAATGTCAAAACCTTCACTTTCCAGACACTGATGAAATATCAGATGCCGTCTACACACACCTGTGCACATAGGCGGGCTTGAACCTCTCATAACTGGGGAACTGCACCACCACCTTGGACTTCTCAATGGGATCAGACTTATCTAAAAAAGAGAAAAGGCTCTTTTTGACGATGTTGGGGGGTTGTCGTCTGTTCCTTTTTACCCCGAATTACCAACTAAGCGGCACGTTGAGTTTAAGCCAAGTCCAACTGCGGTTGTCATGTGCGGCGATGCTAATCCAGACCTTTCTGTGTGGGTGGAATCCTGACAATGTTGTAGGCCAGCGTGGCTCCCTTCCCCATGCAGTTTCCGATGTTATACACCGTCCCGTCTCTCTCGATGTGAGGGTGGGCCGTCACTCCGTTGATGTTCACGTAGTTACACATGTCGACCTGCACACAAGGACATTTGACTGAAGAACACAATTTTCACACCTCAGGTTCTGCAGTGCGCTCGTGTTGACGTACCTTCTTCAGCGTCTCCAGGGTATCCGTGTTCACTCTAGTGAGGTAGTTGGTTTCTGTTACGGCGTAGTAATCCTCACCAATGGGGTAAACGTTCACCAGGCAGTTGTCTGTGACCTCAACGCCCTTGAAGTAAGAGAAAAACCTGCACGCAAAGATGTCATGAGCTGATTTATTTCCTTATAAGCAAATGCAGCAAACTCAGTGAGGACAGAGGGCCAAAGGAAGAAAGAAAACGGATCCAGATTAAAACAAGACAATTTGGATCGGAGAAGGTCTTGCGTTTTTATATGTTACCCACCTGGAGAAAATGTTTTTGCAGGGATCGGGATACGCAAAGGTGCCAAACTCTGTGATCACCACGCGTTTCTCTGTGATGGCTCTCACGTAGGCGTCTGTTTTAAGATACCTGCCAGGAGGGGGAAAAAAAAGATTTTATTCAGAGGCATTTTACATCCAATTTGAAATACAAAAGCATTCTATTGATTTATGCAGAGCCTTTTCTTTCATAACGTGTTACTGATGTTTATATGGCTTATTATAAAACTCTTAATGGCATTTTGAAGAAAAGCCTGATGTCTACACATGCTCTCTATAAAACCACAATGCACATGTAGTCTCTCCTTCTGGTCTTACTTTCGGTAGTAGGTGACCTGTCCGTTTTTGAAGTCGAATTTGTGCATGAGGGCCTGGCCATCGAAGAGGTGGTAGAAAGGTTCGTCTCCAACCTCAAAAAGCCCAGGTCCTAAACGGAGAAGACTTCCCTTCAGAAATGAAGGAATCCTACCTGCAAGAGACAAATCAAAGAATGTTCTAAGAAGAGAGCCTTTCAGAGCTTACTTTATATTCTCCAGGAGGAGAAATATTCGACTTTTCCAACTGCAGTCGACTGCAGTCTATATCTGTCTGAAAGATGCGAACCAACCAATGACTGTCGCTGGAATAGGCTCAGACAGCTCCTCGCATGTCTCAAACATCTTCTTGTAGCCACCAGCTGGGTGTTCAAATCTGTCATCAAACAGGGGAGACGTCAACCATGACAACACCGAGCAAATGAATCCACGCTGACCCTTCAGGTCGCAGCAGGGAAAAGACACTGGATTGAGTTAAAGAACACACTTTACTTCAAAATCATTAAGAAAATGCAGCGTTACAGAGTAAGGAATTACAATAACCAATACGAGATGTAAAAGAAGAAGAAGAATAATCAGAAGTTGGAACAATTCCTCAGAAACTCACCGGCTGACCATGTTTCCTTTTATTTCGTGGAGCAACACGGGGGAAAATTCTTAAGCAAACCTCCGGCCGCCTCTGAGCTGGACGTCTCTCTCACAGTGGATGTGGGGTATTTATTCGTGTGGTACCCCTCACAGTCACTGGAAATCCACTCTTTCAATTTTTCTCCTGGCCAATCACGTCGCACCCGTGAACAAGAATCCCATTGTGCTAATATCCTGCGCCGGGTGGCTCTGAAACCGGATTTATGGCAGGGAAGCTGTCGGGCACAGTTGGCAAATGTGTTGCATGTGACATAATATTTCTTTTTTCTTTTTTTTTTCAACTGTATCGATTGTTGTGCTTTGAGATATGGCTGAGTCATGCTGAGCGCAGTATAGGTAGACAGGTAGTGAGGATATGAAGATCAGTGAATATGTGTAATAGTGAATCCATGGGAACATTTCGGATTGGCGTGAGATTGGAACCCCACTTATTGGAAGAGAAAAACATTTTTCTGAAAATAGCACAGTAATGACATGAGGATCTACTTTGAAACAAGTTTAACAGGGAATGTTCACAGCTATTTTTAGACCATCTGGCACAAAATAAGACGGTTACACTGGATGGATAATTGGATAAAATGTGGCCAGTTGTTCTTTGGTCTGACCTCAAAATGCCTTTAGTGGCTGTGACTATAATCCAGGTGATGGGATTATGCTTGACGTAGCCTCAAACAAGCGCTGCATTGTTCCTCTTGGGAGAAAACACCATTAGTAGAGAGTTTCACAAGAAGCAGTTTCATCAGTGGCGGGGGGGGGGGGGGGGGGTCGTGTTATGACTCACTCAGCCAACACATGCAAACTGTCCTTAATTAGCAATATATAACATTTTTATGAAACTCTATGATTAAATTAAAAAAGGATTTTCTGAGTGAATACTAGTAACGCGGGGGCTCAGTTCTGTGAGAGTCGCATCAATTTGAAATCAAATGCCCCAATTCTGTCCTCCAATCCTAATTTAGAGTGGAAAATGAATCCATGTTGCGTTCACATGTTACAATCTCATTGCTGTTTGTCACCAAAACAATAATATATACAGTTTCACAAAACCATACCAACTCAAATTCCCCTTTTGTAGCTTTTTCTAGGGTGTTTTCAACAATATAAAAAGAATTTCTTCATGGATGTTGATGTAATTTTTTGCAAACGCCATCCACCGATGAAAACTCTGTGCTGTGGTTGAAAGCTTTGGAAATAAACCTGTGGGTAAATTTAAGTATTCTTTGCTATTTGCATTCTATTTCTAAGGTCAAGAAGGAACTTATTTGAATATTTATTCTAATGGCAAGGAGATTTAGTCATGGCAAAGACAGATTTCAGCTTTCCTTTCCTCTGCCACATGCTTATTTAAAATCCTCCATAAAGGAAAGGGAGACATCTGTCGGTTGGTTTCAGGTCAAAAAATTTCCAAAATAGTATCAATGTCGCGCGCCCTGGTGTGCAAGGCTAATATTAGATCGATAGATCATATGAGGCGACACTAAATATAGTAATAAACCCAAATTAACATGTGATGTTGTTTCGAAAATACCCCCCCTTGTTTCCATAGTGCCGCCGTTGCAGCTATGCGCATGCGCATTTCCTCGGGAGTCACAATATGGCGGCGGCATGCTACATCCTGTTGACGTAACGTTGGTCGATAGCTAACTCTTAGCGTTAAGTCCGCAAGTTATCTTCTAAACAAGCTGCTTTACCTACCGGCCGGTAGCCTGGATTTTCGTTTAAATCGGAGTAGTTGTCGGTGGGCTTGCGGTTGAAGCGGTTTTTAGTCGGTAAAATGAATTACACCACGAAGGTGGTCCAGGTGACCAATGTGTCGCCGAGCACAACATCGGAGCAGATGAGAACACTGTTCGGCTTTTTGGGAACTATCGAAGAACTGAAGTTGTTTCCACCAGAGTGAGTTGACGATTTGTTTGAAATAACGTCCATGCGATAGCGTTGACGTCGCACGTTATCGGTCTGTATTTTTCAGGTCGACCTTATTCAACGGCCGCCTGACTAGGCCTGACCGCGGGCCTAGCATGCTAACCGCGGTGGTAGCTAACAGTATCTTAATAACGTTAACGTTACCTCGCCCCGAGTGGGGTCACACTGGCTACTCATCCTAATCCCACTCGGTTGTTTCTCAACGTAAACGTGTCTTTAAACGACCCCTGTACGTGTAGTTAGAATTGCAGGGTCAAATTGTAATTGTAAATTAAATTGTTAGCGGGATGCTAAACCGGGGAAAGGAATTAAACGTCTCGTGTTAATTCGAGAGTTTTGCGTTCTTCTCCCGGCGAAGGGAGGACGTTAAATAATGAAAAGACGAAACATAATCCTCACAATGAGACGAGTCATGTTGGATTTATAGTGTTCTGCGGTCTAATAATTATTAACGTTATATAACAAAATGTTGTACTGCTGTACGAGTGTAGAGTCCTTGAACACCGTGGTGTTAACGATGTGCATCATTACCCATTGTTCATTATTGAGTAGCTGGTCAGTATATCCATTGATTTTGTTGAACTTATAGTCAAAATGTCCTGGACCTCATGGTGAGGTCTCCTGATAACTAACCAAATTCTCAAACACAAAGAAAACAGCAGCAAATTCTCACTTGAAACAGTAATCTGGGAATCTTCTTCTCCACAAAAGTAGATCCACAGAAAATGAGTCTGCATTAAACGTGATAATCGTTCAAATCGACTTCAGTTCCACATAGTAACGCGTGCTTTACGGCATTGTCACCAATATGCATTTGTTATCATTATGGCAGCATTTTGTGTGGGTGCTTTCTTTGAGGGGTGTTGTGAATGTGCCAAATTGCTGCAAAACGATGCCCGTAGTTGTGATTTGACAACATTCTACTACCAGAAGAAAGGAGAAACAAAAGCTGCCTTGTTTTGGATAATGTGTTGCTATCCCAAGCTTCATAATGTAATATTTGTTCCTTTCCTCAATAGTGATTCTCAGATGCCGGTGACGTCGCGGGTGTGCTTTGTGAAGTTCCAGGAGCCCGAGTCCGTCGGAGTGTCTCAACACTTGACCAACACCGTGTTTGTGGACCGAGCGTTGATTGTGGTCCCGTTTGCAGAAGGTTTGTCACGTCATTATTTCCACGTTATGACTGGTACTTGTTGATTGAAATGGCATGAATATTGAAAATGTAAAAGAGTAAAATTCAAAAGCATTCCATCTGGGCTTTCCCCGTTAGTGAATTGCACTCACCCGTGTCTGTTTATATGAGCTTTTTAAAGATAATTAAAGTGTATTGTTTATTCCATTCCTTCCCATTGTCTATGAAGAGTTCTTCAACAGACCTCTATTGTCAGATTTCGGTATACTGTGGTAGCCCATCCCACGTCTGTTTTACCACCACAATGCAATTCTGTGAATAAACTTGTATTTATTTCTTTGGGCAAATGCATACTTTGTGTCATGCACGTGTCTCTGCCTAAACAAGCATTTGCTCTCTATGTAGAAAATGCAGTATACCGAAATCTACCTGACAGATATTTACAGATTAGGAGTTGAACAGTGCCAAGCAGTCGGCGCCGCAGTGAAGTGAAGTTGTTTAAACTCTTAATCATGTGCATTTTATTTTCTCCCCCCATATTGGACTATCCTATGTTAAACTTCTCTCTGTTATTTGTGTGTGTGTGTGTATGTGTGTGTGTGTGATTTTTGTAGTGAAGAAGGCAAAAGCAGCCCCCTCGTTGATGGCTGAAAGTGGTCCTCTGCCTGCCAACAGGGGATTGTAGACATTTGCAAAGGCCAGCAAGCATTCAAGTCCCACCCGCTGTTTTTGTGTCCTCTATTCTTTCTCTGCCTTCTCTTTCCCCTTCCTTCTGTCCAATTAATTTTTTCTAGGTGGTTTAGTCGAAGGTATGAGGGTCAGATAGCAGGGACGTAGCCTGAAGCAGTGCTCATTTTTGCATTGTTTTTGCAACACTTTTTGAGTGCTGCTTTGGCCTTTTCACGGCGGAAGCATTGTTCCTTAACGGAGAAGGCCAGTTTGATTCTATCCCATGGAGGGACTAAAAGACCATCATTGACTCACACCGCTGCACTGTGTTAGGATGAGCGCGGGCATTGTTGGTTATTTTCAGTCAACTCCACTGACAACACCCAGCTTAAGTAGCAGCACACACCAAATGAGTCCGCCAGAGGAAATATTCCCCAATAATTGCAATTTTTACTCCTATGTGAGAAACCTTTATTTATTTTTTTGTAACTCACTAAGATTTAAATTATACATTTGTGACCGGTTATTAAATATTTCAGTGGTTGCAAATTCGATTTTGGCTGAGAGTCGACAGTTATTATACAACTGTTACAACCTTATCTTTTTCAATGTAATATGTAGGTCAACTGTTGGGTGTGGAGGAAACTTTAAAAAAATCAAATTGTCATTGAGGGTTTGTTCTTAAACGTCAATACAAAGACACTGGGTGTTAATAACTGCTTCATCAGACAATGTCCAAGCCGCTGACACACACTTAACCAAATATTAGCAGCTAATTTAGTCTCTTAGCCACGCAACACTAGTCTATGATTGGTTGTTTTCTTTTAATAGCCAGGTTGTCTAAGATGCCCACCCAACATGACACTGTGTTGGTATAAAATATATTCTCTTTAACAGTGGTCTTCTTTTGTTGTTGTGTTTTACAGTTCTTTTTCCTGGCTCAGCCAGTCCTGTATACCAGGCCCTGCTGAAAATACCATCCAACCGTTTTGTCTCCTGCAGCAATTTCTCTCTTCAGTGTGCACTTGTATTTTTTTGTTGTCATTATTGTGTCCGTAATCCGTCATGTCTTTTTGTGAAAGAGTTGTTTTGGGGGTGGATTTCATTGTGAGAGATGATGATGATGATGATGATGATGATGATGATAAGGTGTTTTATTTGTCATTTTTGGCATTTAAAAAAAAAAACTGTCTGGCAAAATGCAGATCAAGATTATGCCATTGTCTTTTAATTGGAGTGGTAGCCACGTTGTAGCCAGTGGCAGACTGATCAAACCAGTCATGCTCTGCCTAAGTTTGGTTAATTGAAGCAGTGTCAGGTAAGGAAAGTAGAATAACCATGTACAGCAGACACGCTACCCACCCTGAATTCTGCTATTGTCATTTAGTACATACCACTATATGCTCTGACATTTGTGTTTTTGGTAAGTAAACACTGATAGCTTGTATAGTGTTCTTGCCAAATCCCTAAAATTCTCTCTGTTGTTTGTATCTCGATTTTTCTCTGTGTGCTTTTAGTAGCGAAGCCGCCAGCGTGAGTCGCTTGTTTCAGTAAACGTCTTAATGAAAAATGACGGCTCACCCAACTGGAGAAGCAGCTGTGCTTGCTAACGTTTGGTTCATGACTTAAAAAACACTTTCAGGTGATATATTCTTGGCAGTGTTCATTGGAGTAGTGTGATATATTCCACAATAGTTAATTCACTGCAATGATTACGTTGAATTAAGGGAACTCTTTAAGGTAACCATTCTGTTGAACCTAATTTGAGGCATTGCAGTGTGAAGACTTGTTTTCTTTTGTCTTTTCCAAAGTGTCTTCTCTGTAGTTGTGCGCGAGTATGTCGTTCTCTGCTAATGCCTGTTTTTATTCTTCTGTAGGATCTATTCCCGATGAGGCTAAAGCTTTGTCACTGTTGGCGCCAGCAAACGCTGTTGCAGGAATTCTGCCAGGAGGAGGACTTCTTCCAACGCCAAACCCCATGTCCAACCCCGGGGTGAGAAAAACAAAATGTCAATTTACGATCCCGCGTTGTAAAGAATGCTATTACTATAAAGAGGGACTTCATGCATTCTAACCTAAAAATCATGCTCCAGATTATTTGAAATCATAATTTATGGGTGAGGACAGTGAATACATGGCCATCCATCCAATCTGTCAAAATATGGAGATATTAATACCAGTTTGAGTACATGAACACACACACACGGACGCTCTCAGCCGTATGCTTACGTCACGCCTGCATGTGTGCGTCTGTTCTGGTTCCAGATGGGAGGAAACCCTTTCGGTGTCCCCAACATGGACGCAATGGCGGCATTTGGATTCCCGGGAGCCAATATGAATCCACAGGTGAGAGGCTTTGCTGAATGACGCTGACCAGCAAAACATTTCATTAGACATTTTAACTCCTTCAACTGCTGTTTCTATTCCCTTTACAGGCGGCTGACCAGCTGTTAAAGTTCATGACCGATCCAAAGTAAGTCAAAGAAGCTGCTTCGTGCCAGAAAGCAGTTTTGAAGTCACGGGGTGAGTTCGTCGTAGAAGCGAGTCCAACTAACCGATATTCTTCTCTCCAGACTGAATCCTTTGGCTGCAGGCTTGAACCTGAGTGCGAGTCTGAAGGCGGACGCTTCTAATAAAGAAATCGAGGAGGCCATGAAGAGAGTCCGAGAGGCCCAGTCGCTCATATCTGCTGCCATTGAACCTGGAAGTGAGTGCGCTAATGTTTGGGGTTTTTAATGACATGTTAACAGGATTTATTGTTTAACAAGTCCTTTGTATAGTGTATCTCAACAATACTAAGAAATGACTGGCTTCTGTCCTGCAGATAAGGAAAGCAAGAAGAAGCGCTCCCGTAGTAGGTCCAGGTCCAGGAGGAGGAGGTCCAGATCCCGTTCCAGACACAGGTGGCGACTTCTGTTTGTTATCAGACAAGTCGAGAAGAGTAGTTCTCTTGTACCGGGACAAAGTTAAATGGAGTGAATTTGTGGTTTCAGGCGAACCAGGAGCAGATCAAGGCGTCGATCGATCTCCAGAAACAAGAGGCGCTCCAAAAGCCCTCGCAGGAGACACGCCGACACCAGAGACCAAAGCAAGCGATCGCCAAGCAGATCCAGGTGGGTCAGCTGCACAAAGGTCTTGATGCCAATTGAGCTTTAAGATGTTATCGAGTGGGTCTGAGTTCTGAAATGTGTCCGCAGAGACAGAAAGAAAGACGACTCGGGCAGAAGAAGGTCCAAAACGCCACCCAAAAGCTACAGCACGACCAGGAGGTCTCACAGCGTGGACCGGTGAGTGGGCCGAGGCAGAGAAATTATGCACATACAAACTAACACGTTTTTTTTTTTTTTTTTTAAATAAAAAGTAAAACAAATGTTTTTTTTTTTTTTTGGTTAGGTCAAAAAGATAAAATATATTTTTATCAAGCCCTAATATTAGGGGGGAAAAAGGCGTATGTTGTTAATGAAGATAAAGTTACAAATGATGAGGTCTGTTAAGCAGTGCGCTTTCTGTCTCCTCCTGATACACAGAAGACGCAGGAAAAGTCGAAGCCATACCCGAACTCCTCCCAAAAAGAGGTCTCCATCTCCTCGAAGGTTGGTGTTTATATGAAGCTTTTAAGGATTACAACTTTTTACAAAAATGTCGTGTTGGTACATTCGGGCGAGTTTCATGACCCACCTGATCTTTTGTTCTCCAACCTGCACAGACACAAGAAGGAAAAGAAAAGGGACAAGGAGAGGGACAAGGAACGCAAGGGGGACAAAGACCGCAGTCGAGACGAACGCGAGCGCTCCGTCAGCAAGAAAAAGAAGAGCAAGGACAAAGAACGAGAGCGAGAGCGTGAACGGGAGCGGGAGAGGGAGAGGAAGTCCGACGGAGAGAAAGGAGACGTGAAGGTCAGCACAGTGTCTCTCACACACACACACTTACCCTGAGGTGTCCTGGCTCAAACCAGACCGGGTCTCCTCGGAGCTCTACGCCGTCACATCCATTGGTTTTCCTTTTCGTAGGTCACCAGAGATTATGATGAGGAAGAACAAGGCTATGACAGCGCCAAGGAGAGGGAGGACAGGAAGGATTCTGACGACTCTGCTTTGTCTCCTCAGTCTGTAGAAGGTAACGGCACGTCGCGGCCTGCGAAGCAGGCCAAAGTTAACGGCGCCGACGATCACCACGAAGAGGACATGGACGTCAGCGATTAGGTGTCCCGTCCTCCTCTGTCCCTCGCTTTTTGGTTGTAAACCTGTTGCGGCTAACGCCACCCTTCCTTCCTTCCTTCCTCCCTTCGGGGGAAAACCTCGAATGTGAAGTGTGCGTCAAATGTAATAGATTTTTTTCCTCACAGAAGAGTCGTCACATTGCTTTAAAGTACCCGCACGCTCTCTGCCTCTACGGACGTAGTCGGTTAAAACTGGAAGTAGGCTTTGCTTTCCTTGAGCTTGTGTTGTCAGGTTGTGTCACTTTTTCACATATTGTATCTTTTACATTTTTTGTTTAGTGTCGTGGTGTGTTGTTCAGGCCTCTTTCCCCCCCCCCCCCCCCCCCCCCCCTTCTCGGAACAGTTAAATGCATTTGTTATTAGAAAGTGTTTGTTTTATCAAGGATTTCTTTTATAATAAAGCCTATTTGGGAGAACCAAGATGTCAAGAACTCCACTGAAATTATCGGCATGATAATAAATAAACTTTGTAGGCCTTTTAAAAAAATGCAATCGTGTATATAGAAGTATGATATGTAATACTGCCACAGAGTCCGTTTAAACATGATGCTGGTGCTTTATTTAAAGGGAAGTGAAGTAGGTATGGTTGCAGTACATGTAAACTGAAGCTAGAGTCAACTCAATGCATCACATTATTTCCCATCCGGACAGTTTTGGGAGATCCAGCAATAGAGTCGTCACAGTTTAGTTTACTCGCATTAGATTTTTTTTTTTTAAACGGGAAATATATCCAGTATCCATCAATAACAGATCGCTAAGTACGAGAAACTTAGTGTTGCAATTCAGTGTTTCCCTTTTAATGCGAATACCAAGAAGTCTGCAGGTAACGTGACAAAATGCTCAGAATACAGCTGAAAGATGCACGTGGACCAGCATGCCTTAAATATACCTAATATCAGTGCAGTATTAAACTAGGACCAGTTTACCTGATATCCCCTCTGGGTTCTCTCTCTCTCACACACACACACACACACACACACACACACGTGTCCACTCGCAGGACGGTGACAGCCGAGAGGTAACGTGAGCCGACCCGAAGGCGCAGGAGGTCGCTGCCATGTTCTAAGCCCCGCCTCCTCCCAGCTGGTTAACAGCATTCTTACGTACTGGAAGTGTATTGCTACAGTGTTTCACTCCTTTTGAGTTCATGTATACAGTACATTTATAAATCAATATTAAGCTCAGTTTGAGGATATAGCTATATATTTTTTTCCTGATGGGTTACAGATGACAGCGCGGTTGGGAGAGTTCAGGTTATAGATATTAAAATGGTGACTATGGAAAGTCCGGGCTGTGTCGCCATCGCCCTTTGGACTAGGAACGGAAGATATGCATCTACATGTGAGCCTGATGTGCCAACATCTGTTTGCATCCATTCGCAGCAAGAAAAGTACAACTCAATAAAACCAGTTTCCTTTTCTTAGAAACATAACATATAGAATGAAACAATACAGGATTCCTCTCCAAGCCTGCGGGTCACTTCCTGTTGGTGTCAGACGTGTTTACAGGTCAGAGGTCGGGGAAGCGACTGGGATCTTCTTTGTACTCGGCCGGGATGACGAAAGTAGACTCTTGGAATTGGTCGTAGCGGAATTCCTGGAAGGTGACTGTGGCCGTGATGGTGGGGAAGACGGGGATGTCTGCGAGGGAGAGAAGCTCGTTAGCCCCGGGGTCGTTGGCGCCGTGCGGCAACACACACACACACACACGCGCGCACGTACCCAGTTTGACGGGAAACCCCGGGGGGAGTTTCATCTGGACGAACTCCCGGAGTTTGTTGAAGTGCTTGAAGGGGGCGACGACCTCCAGCACGTTGAGTAACCTGCACAGAGGGGGGGGGGGGGGGGGGGGAGGTGCTCACACACGCTGCAACCGTCAAATCGAACAACAACAACAAAAAAACATTCAAGAACGTCATCTTCAATTCACCATGTTATTGACTAGTAAACTAATTGAGAAAGTGAAGTCATGGAAACAGGTCCACGGCCCCGCTAGCTGCGGCGCGTGCTAAGCGCTAACATCCTAACAAGGTGTAACCGGGATTAACTTATTTATAATGTAATTTAGGCATTGTGGTTGGAATGAAAACTCTTCCCTCCGTTACATCGAATAGAGACGTAAGAGCAACATATTTTTAACATTACAAAGCGCAGAAGGGGAGAAAATCACATTAAAAAAACATTAGCTCCAGTGAAGGCCGAGCTCCTCCTGCAGCTCCATTAGGACTCACTCAGTCGAGGAGATAAAGCAATTTACGACATAATGTCCTGGGAAGATTTCACAGTCTTTACTAAACCCACAGCTTGTGGACTCCTACGTCCCCGTCTAACACGCCACATCTTTTACATAGACAGTAATAACCGGTTTCCCTCTAGTAGGCACTCAATGGTCATTAAAAGTAGTCACGTGTCCCCCCCCCCTCTATCTCCAGACTAAGATGATCAGCTTAAAAGTAATAAAGATGGGTCATTAGAAACCGTGTCCACCAGAGAGCTTCCCCTCTCCTGCCCAGTCTCTTCTGTTTGTTGTGTGTGTATATATATATATACAAATATATATACATTATATATACATATATACATATACATATATATATATATCACACACACACACACACACAGGCTCAAATATCAAATATTTACAAAGATGTAAGGCTTGAAAATAAGAGAAGTGTGTATGTAGTCACATGACGGGGAAGTTTATTCCGCCACCATCTCATAGGCGGCTTCCCCAAAACAACCGGCATCTGGGTGGGTGGGGAATGGGGGGTTGTTGTACTCACGACTCGATGCCCAGAGGGAAATCCTGGCTCATGGCTACATTAGCTTTGAAGTTCTTCTTGCTCTCTTTACACACCAGCTCTCTGCCAAGATGGGGGGGCCTGAAGGCGGAGAGACGCACGGGGGTTTAATAACCGGCGCCTCCACCCGAATCTCTCGATTCGATGGAGACACTCACTTCCCCTGCTCCGCAGTGATGTACTCCTCCCAAGAAACCGTGTTGGGTGCTGGGGCCGTGAGGGACAGCCGTCTCACGGGCTGTGGGGGGGGGGACAATATCAGCGCCACATTCAGTCACTAGGCTACAGTTACCAGTCCCGCCCCCCCCCCACCCTTACCTCAAAGTTCTGCTCGCTGATGCCGCCTCCTTTGCTCAGGCTCTCCATGATGGCTTTGTTCCTCAAGATGTCCTCCTCGCTCAAGTGCTCCCGCCGCTTCCGCGACTCCAGCACCAGGCCGTTCACGGCGTAGAAGTCCGCCAGGAAGTTTCCGATCCTCTCCTGCGCAGACAGCCGGGGGGGGGGGGGGGTAGCATAAGCGTACGCGGCGGATAAAGTCGACTCTGAGTGTGTCTCGGTGGACAAAAACGTACCGTCTTGTCCTCCCTGAAGAGCCAGCCGATCTGACTGCGGGCGAAGGAGATGGACTTTGTGGACAGAGTCGCCGAGTAGACGTCGCTGCTCATCAGGATGTCCACCTCCTCCTCGGTCTCCATCTCAGACTCCTTGAGGGCGAGAGACAAGGCCGGTGAGGCGGCTGGCGCTTCAACGGGGTCGACGGCGCCGCAGGAGGAGGAGCAGGAGGAGGAGGAGCAGGAGGAGGAGGAGGCGCTCACTCACCTCGTGGTGGATTCTTTGGTACACTTTGGCTTCATTGTCCAGGACCACAAAGCTCTGGGAGGGCGCCGCCTCGCCGTTGAAGATGAAGCTGAGGTCGCCGCGCTGACACTTCATGTCGCTGAAGTCTATGAGAGTGGTGTCGAGTCTAAATGGCAGAGGGGAGCGGTGTGTGTGTGTGAGAGAGAGAGAGAGAGAGAGAGAGAGAGGATCGTTTCGTCCTACTTTGGAAATCTAAAAAGAAGTCCTCGACCTGGATGCCCACGGCCTGCTGCGAATCAGGAGTCGCTCTCGTACCTGATGTTGATGCCCTGCTTGTAGATTTTACAGGCATCGGACGGCAGCATCCGGGACAGCAAAGGCACTGAAGAGGGAGTGAATAACAGGCGTTTCTTATCTTTGATACAGTCCGTCAGCAGCAACCTTCAATCATCAGTGAAGAAACTCACCCCAGCTCTGGAAGTCCCAGTGCAGCTCCAGATAGAAGTCCCCCAGCTACGGAAAAGACACAGACGTTTATCTCAACTACATCGTGTAATGACTGCTGAAATGCACAAAGACGCAATTAATTCATTCGTGCTAATCGAAGCCTGCAGAGGTTTTTATTTGCACACGATTGGGTGAGACTTTAGTAGTCGGCGGCGGCGGCGGGTTCCTCACCTCCTTCAGGGCGTTCAGTAATTTGGGCCTCTTGTCCTGCACGCTCTCCCTGGACTGCTGCTTTAACTTCCGCAGGATCGCTGTGACTGAGAAAACGGGTTCAGTGTCTGTACGCGTGCGTTTTGAATACAGCTCGGCGGGTCTCCCACGAGACGGGAGCATCGGTCGATCGGGTGGAGGACGCAAACAAAGCGACACATCCGAGGCGAGTGGCGCAGAGAAGCGCTGACGGGGGCGCCCGCTCGGGCTGCTGACGCGACGCGTGCTAGTGTGAGCGCGAGGGCGTGAAGTGACGAGCGCTGATGCGACCGCGGCGTTTTCGTTGAAAAAAAAAAAAAGGAAAGACAAAAAAAGGCAGAGGTTTGACACACGGCCCGATTTGTCCTTTACTGAACGCTGTGGGCCACGTCTCATTTACCCAGAGGTCTAAACACCCCCCCCGTGCCACGTCCTTTTACCCATGCCCCTCTTCCCCCCCCCCGCCATGCCCTTCCATATTAGGAGTGGTGTGACCTTCTCACAGCAGAACTCCTGGTCGCGGTCCCACGACAGGAAGGGACACCCCCCCCCCGGCGCGTCCCGACGAGGCTGCGGGTCATTTCCCCCCATCACGGACACCCCGTCAGGTTTAACCAGACCAGAGAGCGTTTCGCTGGACGCTGGCCCGGCCTTTATATCTCCCACAAACGTAACATCGCATCTAAAAAAAAAAAAAAGGAGGAAAGAGCAGTGGATTCTGGGAGGCACTATCTGGGGCCTTTCACGTTCACGCCATCTCGCCGGATGACAGATCTAAAAGCAGGAGCGCCATTAGGCAGCGGAGTGAGCGGGCCGTAAGCTCAGCGCTTCCTGACACTAAGCCGCCATCGCGGCGGCGTTCCAACCCATCTGGACAGAGAAAATCCCCACTTTTAGCTTTTTAGCTGGACCGACAAATATAGATGACCCATTAAGGGCCTTCAAATGTTCACTTGACTGCATTCCAACCGGGGGGGCACCAAAGCTGGTTTAACCCCCCCCTGTGATTGCAGAGAGCTTACTGAAGGGAGTCCAAACGAAAAAGCTTTCTGCAAAGCAACAACTCTGGAGAAGTTCAAAAATCACTAGTTTCTTTTTCATTAGAAACATTTCATCATGATTCCCAAACATGATAGTTCCTGAACACACCCCCACCCCCACAAAGCTAATACAACATGAGCATTGATACAAAGAGCTGAGCCAGAAGCCCGAATGACTAAACGAGCACGAAGCCATCAGACACACTGAACATAACTGCCCCCCCCCCCCCCCTCCCCAGACAGCAGACAGCTATTGAGAGCAGCGTGGACATCACTCACTCATCTGCCGGTCCCCGTAGCTGATGGCCTCAGCCAGAGGACTCCATCCCTGAGCATTCTTTATCTTCACAGGAGCATTATGGGCCAGTAGAAGCAGGGCGCACTCTGAAAGACAAAAAAACACAGCACCACCGACTACTACCGCTTCTTCCACTATCACTGCGTTTTAGGAAAAGAGGTTGTTCTATATTGTACAGATTGTGAAACACTAATTTGGGATTTTGGCCTATATAATTGACTCATGCATTCTGCACTGCAACCCAAAGAATCCATTCCCTTATAAATTGGCTGCATTGCATGACATCCGCATCTATAGATGTATCCCAGAACACTTCTATGTAATGCGAACAGTACTGTGGAATAATAACCAAGCAGGACGGAGTCATGATAAGTGCTGCTTGATTAAGGGTACTTAAAAAACAGTAAAGATTTTTAAAAAAGGGGTCTTTAAAGATGATCTCAAATTCTCCGAAGCCTCGTTATTACACATGAAAGCCCGGCACGGCAGATTTAGTGGAACTTCCAGGGTTCCGATTATCATCATCAGAGATTCGTTTTTTCATCATTTTGGTTCATTCTCTGTATGATACTAGTGTTGATATAACCTGGGAAAAAAATGGATTTCATAAAGTAGATCAAATCGGTTTTACCTTTGGCGCCCATCATCACGGCCAAGTGGAGAGGCGTGTTCCCTGGAATAGAAACGCGTGCATGGCATATCAAGTATTCACATCGACCTGTCATGCACACACACACACACACACACACACACACACACACAAACAAAGGGGCAAAAGGTAATAACGCTCACCGTGTACGTCTTTCTGCGAGATGCTGTGGGTCCTGATGAGAGAGGAGAGCCGACGCACATCCCCCTTGAACACGCACTCGTGCACCGGGAAGTCCAAGGCCTCGCTGCTCAGGATGATCGGGTTCTTGTTGTTGTCGTTGTCGTTGACGATGCTGCCGACCGCGGGGGGGTTGCCGTTGATGTTGTTCGCGTTGTGCTGATGATGCTGATGCTGCTGCTGCAGCGCCGAGGTTCTGACAGCTTTCTGGACGACCTTGTTGGACCTGAAATGGGTCCCGGTGCCGTTGGGGATGGTCCCGTTCGAGGCGTCGTCACACGTGTCCATTATCTCCTCATTTTTGTTCGGTTTGTTGTGGTCCTTTCGGAGGGTGCGGATCTTCTCACCCGTCATGGTGACTGCGGTGGACTGGCTAACGTTAACTAAATAACGTTATTGCGACAATTTACACTCCCGGGAAGGTGTTGCATCAATCCGAATCGGAATTAGAATTAAAATAAGCTTCGCAGTAATTTAAGACAAAAGTGACGCTTCCGAGTAGCTGGTTCGTTGCCTCCCGTTATTGGAATAGCGTTACACCTGCTGCTCCCCGGACGGCATTAGCATTAGCTACAAGCAAACGATCGCTAGCTAGCCCACAATAAAAAAAAAATAATAATAATATGGAGGGTGCGGCGATGAAAATCAGAAAATAACGCTAAACACAACAGAACGCACAAACGCTAACACCGCAGACTGCTAAGTAATTACAACCAATGACAAGCGACTACATCGTCGTCCGCTCCTTGGATTCACGTTGTACGGTATTCGCTGTGCGGCAGAATTCAGGCGGACGACCGGACCTACAATAAACCTTGTGAGCTAACAACTCGGCTAGCGTTAGCTTTCTGCGAGCGATGCCTCTCGCGATGTTATCCCTCGACGCGCAGTTTGAGCGCGAGTTTGTGCCGCCTACGTCATCATAGTGGGACGCATTTTGACTCGATCGAAAGAAAGTAGCTAGCTAGCTAGCAAGCTGCGTTGTTTTCAAGAATGGCATCCTCAAAGAAGGGGAAGAAAATTGTGAATCAAGAGGAACTCCGCCGTCTGATGAGGGCAAAACAAAGACAAACAACGGACAAGAAGCGCGTTGAGTCTCCTTTCGCTAAATACAACAGTCTCGGGCACCTCAGTTGTGTCCTGTGCAATGTGCAAGTTAAGTCCGATCTTCTGTGGCCGGCGCATGTTCTCGGAAAACCGCATAAAGAGAAAGTTGTCGAGCTCAAGGAAGGAAAGAGTCAACCGGCGACACCACAGCCTCAACCGGCGAAAAGGAAAGCGCAGGGAAACGAGGACGCCAGCGGCAAACGGGTTAAACCGTCGTCGGGTGCGGGTCAGTCTGCGCCCCCGGGGCTGCCAGGAGATTTCTTTGAGAAACCCAGCAATAAGGGAACTGTTTCCACTGAGAAATCCGCTGGCCTGAGTCTGTTGGCTGGAGTTTACGGTGATGATGACGATGATGCCACTGAGGCAGGTCCCGCAGGAACCACAGACCCCCCTCCTCAAAAGACGGACGCTGCGGGACTACCCGATGATTTCTTTGACAGCTCCATCCCATCCACACCCGCCATCTCCCACTCGGGCTCCATCCTGAAAGCAGACGTGCAGGAGAAGAGCGCGGAAAAGAAAGAAAACACCGCCGAGGCGCTGCCGGAGGGCTTCTTCGACGACCCCGTCCGGGACGCCAAGGTGCGCAAAGTCGACGCACCCAAAGATCATATGGACAAGGAGTGGGATGAGTTTCAGAAGGAGATCCGACAGGTGAACACCAAATCGGAAGCCATCGTGGCGGAGGACGACGAGGAGGGCCGCTTTGAGCGACAGATCGACGAGATCGACGAACAGATCGAGTGCTACAGGCGCGTGGAAGTCCTGAGGGACAAGCGAGACGTGGCGAGGAGCAAGGTCCGGCCCAGTGAGGAGGAACCTATGGAGGTAGATGGCAGCAATGATGATGATGAGGAGGAGGAAGAGGAGGTGGATGAAGAGGTGCTGCTGGGGCTGTTGGCCCAGGACTGGAGGGCTAAAGGGGCACTGGCCTAAATCTCTCTCTCAAGCTCATTTAACCGCCACGTTGTGTCTCTGTCAATTGTAAATATTCCTGTTAAAGCTTCCTCTCCACGTTCTTTCGTATGTTTCAGAGTGGAATAAATGTGATGTGCAGCGTTGATGGAAACCAGTGTTCTCAGTTAATGACGTAAAGAAACCAAACCTTTTAACTTTGTTTATTCATTGGTGTTCACACAAAAAAAACACATTCATAAAATCTCCCCATTACAGCAGCACTATGTGACGGAGCGGTTACATTGTCCTGCAAAAACAAGTCGTCGACTATGTTAAGTTTATAAATAATGTTTTCATGTCACATTGTGAGCAACATGCAAATTACAACAGAATTATTTTAAAAATGTACAATGTTAAGATTAAAACCCCAACCCTCTTAACAAGATCATTTCTGAGAATACATTTATACCATTTTTACAGAATACACATTTGTTATGTAATACACCATCATTAAGCCCATAAAAATGGAATAAAATGAATCAAGTTCATTGATGGTCAGTGCTTCTTGTACTACCTGTTACACACTAAGGTGTGCCCTGTCTATTATTTTAGACAAGCGATGTCGAAGTCATGTTATTGCTACATATGACTCATGAGTTGACTTCTAAAACTCAATGATTCAAAGTGTTCATAGCCCTTCAAAACTTGTAGAATTTAAAGATGCCAAAATAGCAACAAAACAAACAAACTAAACATAATCAGGATGTAGCAACTAACTGAAAATGAGAGAAAAACATTGATTAGAAAGAAATCTGAAACAGCCTAGAAAAGAGAAAATATAGATCCTCACTCTTAAGCTTAAATTTGTGTTTCAGTAAAGTAAGGAATCAGACTAAAAACCAAACAACAAACAACTCACACAAAAGAAATTCTAGTAATTTCTAAACAAACTAAAATGCTACCTTCCAGGTCCCGGTGTTGATGGGTGGAGAAGTAGACTGACAATGTAAAGCCTCCAGAGAAGCTAAATAGACAAAGATGTGACATCACCAGACTGGAAACTGAATAGAACAAAATCAAAAAAGAAAAAAGTGCAGGAAAACCACAAGCCTGAGAACTGAGAAGTGGAAAACAGGATTCAAAATAACACACAACTCCCACGGTATATTTCATGTAAAACCATAGAATGATGTAAAATAAGAGCGTTCAGGTACTCACACGGATGAAACCTAAAACCTAGGCGCGTGGTTTTGTGAATGAGGTTGAGTTGAAACCGGCCGGGGAGGGGGCAGTGAGGATGGGGCATGCCGGCGCGCCACAATCGGTAAACATTCAGTTCACAAAAAGGTGCAGCAATTACAGAAAGTGGGTCAGGAACTTCAAACTGCCGGACCCCGCCGGGCGACCAATACTGTTCGCTGCCGTCAGTGACGTCGTGCTCACAAACCTGCGGCCGCCCTCAGCTCCGCCAGCGAGTACCTCTGGTTTCCGTCACTGTCAAAACACTCCAGGGTGCGCGCGTCGGGGGTCGACGTTCTAAAAACCTTCCTCAAGCTGCGAAAGTCAAATCCGACCGAGTCGCGTCCAACGCCTTTCTGCTGGAAGATGTCCTCCAAGTCTGAAACCAATAGTTTTCATTCAGAAACATTCAAAAATCAAATGGTTCTTCTGTGAGGGCAATGCATGTTAGGACCTTTTGCAAAAAGAATAAGGCGTCTACTCTGTTAGAATTAGTTGCTAGGCAACCTGGGGATACTTGATAAACTCTCGCCTTACTGGAAGACGACAGCTGACCTTGGCAATAAAGCAAATATATATATATTTCTTTTTTTCTCTCCCAAATGTTCAACTATTCCTTTACTGACAAATCAAACAGGATTTGTAGCTTGCACCTTTCAGAGAATTGACCCGAGACAGGATCAGCTTCTCTGGGCACGATGTCTCAGCGTTTCTCTTGGAGCGGATCGGAGTCGCGAAGCGAGGCCGCCGGCTCGTCTGAGGCTCCGTCAGTGGTGTGGATACGTCTGTGGAAATAGAGGAGAAAAAGGACGCAGTGAGACGCACCGCGGCGGCAGAGAAGCACGCCGGGACGAGCGGCTTTTTGCACACGGCACCTGGCGCGCCGCCGGCCGTTGCGTTGGTGGTCGCGGCTGCTTCGGTCGCCGGCCGTTCACTGGGGTTCTTTGTCTGTGAAGCAGATGAAGGATCACATGTAAAACACACAAATCCGTCCCCTCCCCGTCGGGGCCTGTGGTTCCCGACCCAGGGTCGCTTTGGTAACGGTGTGAGGCGTCACGCCGCTCACGCTTGGCTGCGACCCGTTCTCCAGCGACGACACTCTCTGCTGAAGATCGGCCACCGCAGAGAGGAGGCCGTGCACGTGCTCGTCGGTCCGCGCATGGCGCAGCTCCTCCGTCTGGTTCGCCTCGCTCACTGCTATTCTCAGGTCCGCGATGTCCTGCGACAGTAAAAAACAAACAATCACATTGGTAAAGCAACGTGCAGTTTGCAGTTCCATGACATTTGACTTGTAGGCATCCGATAGATCCAAAAAGGTACAAGACCACGGAGATCTCAGCCAGCTGAGCCCATCATCTGAGGGTCGCAGTGTAAAAAATGTACAACGCTGTGTTAATATTGTGCAGATCCTATTTTGCTTATGAAAAAAAATAAAGCAGAGAAAACATTCTGCAGTTCTCTCAGATATCTGACCTAGTTTCACACAGCAAACGCCAGCATTCAAGCTCCCAAAATAGATTGGCACTGGATTCATGAATTATTAATGAAAACCCAACGCACGGATCCAAGAATCCAAGAAATGACAGAACCGTCTCGACCCGACGGCTGTGTCGATGTTAGTCTGTCTGACAACAAGCAAGAGAACATTTACGAATGTGCAGATAAACATATAAACAAATTAGTCGGGTAGTGGCAAAAGTTTGCATTCACGCTGCAGTTGAGCAAATTATCCAACATGTCATCCATAGAATCGGTCATTTTTAAGTAGATTTGCCTTGATTGTGAGTGCAGAACATAGAAGCAACACTTACAGCTGCATATCTCTATTCTATTTCATGTAAGGAAAATGCACTCTGTGGGCTCGTTTTTTTAAAAGCAGCTCACCATACACTTTTGCATAAATAATAAAAGAGGAAAGCAGCCTCCAGCTATATTTGAGATGTAAATAAAAAAGGAAAAATATTAACTGTGACAAGATCCATGGGCTCGAATGGAAAAAAACAATTGGTACACTATTGACAAAGGACCACAGCAATAGGTCGGTCTGCCATGATGTCATCAGCTCAAAGGTCTGTATGGACGATTCTGTCATTTATACAGTTATGTTAGGTGGTGTAAGCATTCATCACCCTGTGAATGTGAGACAAAAGTCATCATTCATTCCCAGGTAAAAGTAGAGTGTAAAAAGTGTGGAATTTATACAAACAAAAGACAAATCACATTAATTTAGAGCCACGGACGTTGAGGCTTAAAAACCCTAAAGTACTATTGTTATCTGACCAAATCAACTGTTCAGAGTAAAGAAACATGTTTAATATACCATCGTCTTCTTCAACTCTTCATCTTTGTTCCGATTCTCAAGCGCATCCTGTATAGTCTTCACATCATGCTGCACACTCGTTAGTGTGCTGCCGATTTTAGCAACGCTCTGGAAGAGAAAAATAAAACAAAATGGTGAGTTTTTACAACAAATACAACACCGAAAGATTCACAATGGAATTTCTCCCTTTGTTCCACTTTGCTGCGTCTTCACCTTTTCAAGCTCTTCAACCGTAGTGGGAAGGCTGACCAAGTCAGCAGCTGATTTCAGGTTGGCCTTCAAATGGATTACTGCAGAGTCCAGCAAACTGATCTGCACGAGTATAACGATACAGAAGATTCAGTTACACCTCTTACGCAGAAGTGCAACTCCATTGAGCGACGACCAGAGAAAACTTAACGCCAATTCCACTTTATTGTGAGCTCTTGATGGCGTGTCAGAATATGTGTGTTGAGGTAGCTGACCTTTCTGTTCATCTCTGTTAGGTTAGACCAGAGCTTGCTCAACCCTTTGTCCCCGTTCTCAAAGTCGTCGAGCTTCTTGTCCTTGTTTTTCAGGTCCTCACTCAGCTTCGGGATTTCACTGGATGACACTTTCTGGCTGGATTCCACTGTTATAAAAACATTACAGTGAGTTAAAAGCAGAGACAAAGACGCAATACATGTGCCACTGGGATGTAAAAAACGTGAAGCGCTTGGGCGGCTCAGCTTTTTATGACTCATCACAGGGTAACTGTGGGTGTGTTTGTGTGTGTGTGTGACAGCGAGTCTTACTGCTTTGCAGCTTCGCTTTCAAGGTGTCCAGATCTTCTTTCAGGGCGATCTGCATCCATATGAGTCCAGCGCAGGCCGTAACGCAGGCAGCGAGTATGATGAACAGGAACAGGGGGTAGCACACATTGCAGCACTGCGTGTAGCTTCTCCTGGAAGCACAAGCAACACCGGGGATGTAAGACGTTGCATCCGCAGCCCCGTTCATGATTCACGAAGCAGGTATGTGTCAGAAGGATGCGTTCAGTGTCACGGGGAATAATGTGGAAATATGGAATACGTCATCATATCAATAATCATGCCAAGCGTAGTGTTGCTTACTAATTGTGCTGATATCAAGCTGCAGGGGGGAATGTGCCATTCGAACACAATCTTGGATTTGAGATAAAAATGCACTCACTTGCCGACGTGTGCTCCGCTGCTCATGCCGTTGAACTCGTCGTCGTCCGAGCTGGACTCGGACTCGGAGTCCGGCGGCTCGGTGCGGAGAAGTCGGTGACCTGTCCCCTTTTTGGTCTTCTTCCTCTTGCTGTCTCCGAGTCCGATCAAGGCGTTCAGCTCCTTCCTTTTCTTCATCTTCTTCTGGGGGGTCAGCGGACCCGTCGAGACCGATTTAAACCCCACAAAATCCAAAGTTTTGTCCAGTTTGGTGGATGTTGTAGCGTTAGTTTACGTAGCTGGTAACGTAGTGTTCTATTGCTAGCTTGAATTTCAACCAGGCAGCGTTGCTAACGGATACAAACACATCGGACTTGGCCGGTTGGTTGCCTTGCTAATGAAGAACGAATACGAACAGATGTTCAACAGCGAGTTGTCGTAACGTTTCTCTCACGAAAGGCCTGTGAAAAAATCACTTTTTGTACAACCGGCTGGGTTGTCACAGACGTTAGGTAACGTTAACTCGGTTAGCATCTGACACCTTGCTAAGTGTAGCTAACACGGTCGGACAACCGTTACCGTGCTATCCAGTACTACCAGGTGCTCTAAGCGAGCTCTGAACACACTCGCCTCGACGTCGCTCTTATTTGGAAACACTTCAAAAATAAAAAGCTTATCAAAAAATCCGTCTATCCTAAATGTCACAATATGCGGCACCGTATTAGCAATCGGTCCTGCTGTCTGTATTGTTTGGGCGGGGCTTGCGAGAAACCTCTCACGTGATTGGTTCAACGAGCAGCTTCCGGTTCTCTGTGCTCCCGAAACAAAGGCGCGCGCCCCCCTTTCCCTCCCTTCCAGCCCCCCTCCAACTGACAGACAGACGCTTACATCGATGCATAAAGTCAGGAGCACAATGAGTAAGTCGAACCACCAAACGTAGAAAATGGGATAAGATTAAATGAATGTGAACGTGTCCTTACGTCGCTAAATGCAAAATAAAACGAGGACTTCCGGTATTCAGCTTGATAAAATATTGACTTACGTCAGAACTGATAGCCTAGCTAAACTTTCCGATGCTTCTTAAAAACAAAGTTGCTATGCTCAATAGATAAATCCAAGGCAATTGAAATAATTAATTCATTTGAACATCGCTTTAAGTTATTTTATTTGATATACGTTTGTCTCATTGTGGTATGCAACATTAGAAAATGTCCTTATTTTTTCCAGTATCAATTAATCAGTGGAGTCTTCGTTTTAAGTCTAAAAACCCAAGAGAGTCAAAGGCTATTGTCCTAAAACCTGCTCCCTACAATTACATGAATCAGAAAACAAATCAGCATGTGATACTATTTGGAAAATTTCGAAAAACAAAAATAAAATCAATGGCTGTAATTATTTGCACGTTTTCAAAGTGATGACTTGACAGGTGCGGCTCTAATCTAATTTGTAGCTTGCATAGTGTTATATCTATATATATATATATATATATATATATATATATATATCTACATGTTATCCCACGGGTCTTGGTCGTTTATTGGTGTCGGCGTGTTTACATAATATTTCCTATGAATGCAACAGGATTTAATTTTTTGTTTCAATTCTGCTCCTCCATCAGGGGTCCGGGCAGAAATCCCGCTGACCCGGAGCGCTATTGGGCCAGCCCAGCAGGACGCGCGGACTGAGGCCGAGCGCGGTCTCTGCCGACTGGCCTTTAGCTCTCTTTCATTGAAAACAACCTCCCACCGGCCTGCTTTTGGCTTTGAAAATATGTTCCTTTATGTGCACCCCCCCCCCCGCCCCCCCTGTACTACTGCACAATACTATTAATAATCACACTGCATGGAAAGCACCCGCACTGGACCAGTTTATTAACTCACAAAGGAACTGGGATGCTCCTCAGCATCTCTGTATGAATTTGGTTTTATTGGATTGCAAGAGACGGGGCCTACTGCTGATGCTTTGTTATCTCCCGTGGCGATGGCCGTCAGTTCACAAGAACAGCGCGAGGCCACCCTCACGACCACTACGCTAATATCGTGACACCCAGACGGATGCGCGTTAAACCGGGGAGGCCTGCTACTGTATTGTTTTTTTTGTTGTTTTTTTTTTCAAATGCGTCAACTGTGCATCCAGCGGCGGCGTGCAGGCGGCAGAGCAGAATTCGGTGGGAGGCTGATCCCCCCCCCCCCCCCCCCGCCTAAGAACACCCGGTGACGGAACAAGCATCACGCTGAGGGCCCTGTGCAGACCGCCGCCGGCGTGAAGCCACAAATCAAAGCATCGGAGCCGTTTCATCTGGAGCCGCTGGGCTCTTGAGTTTTTTTTTTCATCCTGAGTGGGGGGTGGGGGGGAGGGGGGGGTTAAGACGGAAAGGATGACACTTGGACTCCCCGGGCCCCTCACATCTGCAGCTCAGAGGTAGGGGAGCGTCGGCCGCTGATTTTTCCGCAAAACACTTGTTTGGCCACTTTGTTCACAGCGGGGGGGCTTCTCACATTCTCCCCAGGAGTGGTTTCTGTAAGCGTCGGATCGGCAGCAGCCTTTGGGCGCTGTCAGGGAATGTAAAGAGTGGTGGCACGATGGGAAATACTGAATAGAGCTGACTGCTAATTGAAGGCTTTCATCTGACATGGCAGGCTGTGTGAATACAGATTATCATCAGTTGGAAGTGGGAGGAGAGGGGGATGGGGTGGGGGGGGGGGGGGGGGGGCGCTGTTAGAATACCAATTTCTCTCACCAGGGAGTTTTTTTTTACTGTTTTAAGCTTTCAACCATTATGTGGAATGACTCATCTAATACGGCACAACTATCATCATGGGATGCTAGCCGGCAGATTAAATGGAACGTTATGGGTGTTTTTAAAGATGGTGACGGAGAAGCTCGAGCTTTGTTTCTCATCTGCTTTGGCTGTTTGTGCTTTTTTTGTGTTTTAAAAAATCCCCTTTTCGCTTTGAGGACCCCTTCGTAATGCGGCCTGGTTCCTGACCGCTGAGCTGCTGCTCTCGCCTCAGTGCAAAAAAATGTCTAAATATATGAAATACTGAACTCAGGATGTCACATTAGGCTTCAAAATCCTCCCCCAAAAATATGAACCACAAACAGCGCAGGTGTTGACGCTGAAAAGGCAAATCTACGGATATTCATGTAAAAATCACGCAAGGCAAGCTTGGAACAAGACTACGTCTGAGATCCCTACTTCAACCCCCCCCCCACCCTCCAAACGGCGGAGAGTGCAATCAGTGCCTTTTCCAAAAAAATATATACATTATTCCATAAATATTCATTTAGGATACGAGGGAATTTTCTAACCATTTTTCATCTTTCTTCACATTCCGTTTGATTCCTGCAGCCCGCTCTGGTGAGTCACGTGACGTCTAATGCCAGAGTGACATGACAGGAAAGCCAACCCCCACGAATAAAAGAGACAAAAAGCAGTTGTCAGAGCTAAAGAGTGATCGCTCTGTGGCGTTTCAGTAGCCCCCCCCCCCCCCCCTCCCACCCATACCACATGTCTCCTGTCAGTCATCGCGGCTGGTGGAGGCCTCTGATAAAGAGTACAAAAGGGAATCAGCAGGGGGCAATGTTCCCTCATCAAACGAGGTCGGCGGCGCTGCTCGAGGGGAGTGCAGATGGAGCCTCGGAGTCGCTGGCTCGGCTCGGTCTGGCGGCCGCGATGCGAGTATCCTTCCCATCCGACGACGACGATTCCCGCGCTGTGACATCGGCTGACTGCCGCGTCCTGTGCAGAGCTCCTCAGATCCCTTCTGCAGGCTCTGAATATTTTACACGGTGCCGGACTGAACATCAGCCGAAACCTACGCTGCGTTTCCTCAGATCCTGTAACCATTAATAATTAACACAACTGTAACAGCCATTGCTGGGCGGCCATTGCAAATACCCCCACGTGTGGAAGCGGTGGGGGGGGGGGGAAGCGAGAACTGTTTCTCAGTTAAATGGCCTTTTTGAAGTAAAAGAGCAGCAGACGGGGGGACATCGCCGTTTAGCGATTAATCCTCCCGTCTCTTTGGCCAGAAGTCCCGCTGTGGGGACACTTAGCCGCGTAGCGCGCTCCAGCTACGGTCTGATACCATCTAAGATAGATACAAGGGAATAGATTAATACGCTAAGCAAACGGAGATGAGGGAGGGAGGGAGCTCTTTGACGGAATTCCGTTGAAGGTTCAAACCCTTCTCGCGGTAAATTAACAAGCCGCCGGGGTCTGCTGTTGGTCACAAATCACTCGCCGCGGCCACGAAAGCTGACAAAACGCCGCCGAGAACTGCGACGTATCAGGCGGTTTAAATTCAATGAGATTAAGGGATCGGTTTCACTCCTCTTTTTGTGTGTGTGTGTGTGTGTGTGTTACACCGGGATTAGCTTAATCCATGTCTGTGAAACAGGCCTCTCATTTCCCTGGTAGTGTCTCTGGGAAGGGGGGGGGGGGAGGAGGTCGAGGGGGGGGGGGGCTTCTTTTGCTTCTTCGGGTTATTTTGCAGAGGGGGAGACGAGAAGAACAGACGAATCAAAACCACATGATCGCGTTTCTTTCTTTTACGCACAGCAGAAGAGGAAGTGAAGGAGGCGGACGGAAAAGGTGGAGGACAGGTGGAGGCCAAAGGGGGGTGGGGGCGGCCTCCGGACGGCGAAACGTTCACGAGAGTTCGGCAGATTCCGTTTAAATCCCTGTTGCCGTGGGCGATTAAAACACCACAGGGAGGGGGATTTATGTTACTGCCGTCTACAGGTGGAACCGCCCTGACCCCCCCGCGTCCGAGGTCGAGGTCGCCGCTTGTTTTGGCTTCTTGGGAACGGGACCAGTCTCCCCCCCCCCCCACCCCCCCCTGTTTGTCTGCACGCTGCGGCTGAATAGTGGCCTAGATTCCTCTCAGGGCGGCGGAGGGACACGCAGCCAGCGGTGACGCGCCGCGACGCACCACTTCCTCCTCTTCCTCCCAGATGGGGAAACATGTCCTCGGTATTTTTGGGTTGATGTTTGTTTCGCTCCTCGCGTTGCTTAGTTAAATCCTCTTTCTAGATTTTTTTTTTTTTTTTCTTCCCTCGAGGTCAACCGTTAACGGTTTTTATTTGTCCGTTACACGAGAGACGTTTAAAGAGGGAAGAAAAGGAGAAGAAAAAAAACATCTCCAGGGCAAAATACATTATTTCTTTCCTCAAAGTCAGTCTGTCGCACACACTGTAATTTGTAAGTTGTATTGGCAGTGCAATGAACTGGTGTGTGTGTGTGCGTGTGTGTGTGTGTGTGTGTGTGTGTGTGAAGCGAGTTTAATGTTCACATTGAAAGTGACGGTTTCAGTGGAGGCAGAAGTGCTCACAAAGTAAAACAATTCAATAGAAGTACAGAATTATTAACCAGCTTGAAGCACAAAAGGAATTCATCATGCAGAATGACCCTCTTTCTGAATCAAATGTATTATACAAATGTACTTCAGTTATCGGTCCTTTTAAAGTAAAAGCATCGCTTTATTGTTGCGGGAGGAATTTACATATTGCTGCAAAGCCTAATCTATGATTAATAATATTTTGTATAAGTAATCTGAAATTGTAAATTAACATCTAGAGCACCGCAAATTAAATACAGTGCAGGAAAAGTACAGCATCGAGTGCAGTAGCTGCATTAAATGTATTTGTGCCTGCCTTCTCCACTGGAGCAATTTACTGTAACTGTGGTTTTTGTGTTGAAAATGTGAGCTGCGTGGTTTATTAACTTCTTATATCCCGCCGTTTTTCCCCCTCTGAGGTCAAATCATCCCAACGCGGCGAACAACGTGGCCCTCGTCGTTATGGACGGGGGGAGAGACCCGTGGGCACCGAGCCGATGGTCCAATCACACGGATTGCATTTACTGTCGATTAGCCTCAAAATATTCAACATGTCTTCATATTTGGTGAAAACCCGACAATCTCCCCGTTTGTTCCCCGCGTAAAACAATGTTCTCCCAACCGGGCCCAGTTACGAAGCTGCAGACTATTACCCCCCCACCCCCCCCTCCCCTCGCCATCATCTGAAGAAAATCTGTGTTTCCCCCCCCCCTCGGCACGTTGAGCCGCCGCCATTTGAAACGTGCTTCCGCCTGGTGCGACGCGGTTTAAGGCTCTTTTGTGCTCTGCTGCATCCGTCTGCTGTTCGGGCTGAGGTTGATCTGCCATTCTCTTTGTAGCCGATCCCTCTGCCAGAATCCCGGATCCAGACGCACGAGGGAGAAACCTTGACGAGGCGCGTGAGAACAGGAGGAGGGGGGGGGGAGGGAAAAAAACCCGGCACGTTTCGGTATGACTAAAAAAAACCTTCAAAGCTTTTCTCCGTCAGCCGGATCTTCTTTTTTTCCAGCGGCGGTCGTGTTTCTCCTGTTGCTCTGGACCTCGAGGTTCCTGAAGTGGAGGCTTGCGGCGTGCGGAAATCCTACCTCCTCTGATGAGGTCGAGGGGGGGGGGGTAAAGACACATTTCTGGTGAAAGGAGACGGGGGGGGAAATAAGAGGATTAGGGCTCGTAATGTGTGCGCAGCCACCCACTGGCACGAGTGGGCCTTGTTGCAGAATACCTGCGGCTCTCGCCGTCGACTCGCCGGCCGCCACGACACAAAGGGAGGAGCGCTCCGGTTGGTCCCCCCCCCCCCCCCCCCCCCCCGTACCTCCGGTAAACAGCTGAAGGTCATTAGCCGCCCTTTATTTTTCAGGGGTTTCGAATCCACGCGCCGGATCTCAAAAATCGCGCCACCTAATTTGTTGTTATTTATCGTGAGCTGCAATTAAATGTGGCTTAACACCTTGGCAGCAGATGGGCCGCCGAAGCAGCTTGAACATATTTAAAAGGGAATTTAAGGACCTTTAATTAATGGCCTCTGGGTGCGAGGAATGATCTGAGAAATGCTGTGAGCGAGGAGGACTCCGCGTGGTTGTAAATCACTCACGTCTGGTGTTTGGAGAACTTTAAAAGCAACGAGAAAACGTTCTGCTTGTTACGCTCCGGCGTTGGATTTAAAAAGTCCACTTATTGCAGTTAATAAGTGGACTGGATGGAACACGTTTATTTGCTCAAAAAGACGGGACAGAGTAACCAAACAAAGAGGGAAAAACGCCAAAAAAAACAAACAAAAAAACACCTAAAGTATTCCCACATTTTCCCCATTATCGCACCCCCGGGCTGCAAAGGGTTTGATGGATGAGGGCGTTGGCGGAGAGTCGCCGTGCCGCCATATTTACACGCGCTAAATCATCGCCTGCACAGTCATTCGCCCGCTGTGCCGTCTGCAAACATTAATAAGACGTAAACAAATAGAGTGAGGGGAAAGGTGATTGCGTATGTCTGGAGGGGCTTCGGGGAGGTGGGGGGGGGGGGGGGGGGGGGCAGGACGCCTCCGCCAAAAAAGGGTTCCAACACTTTGTCGGCGCTCCCTCGCCGATTCTCCGTCAGCGGCCTGAATCCCATCAGATGTTTGGACTTCATGGGGATTGAGGCGGTTGTTTTAGACCGAGCCGGGTTTCCTCCTCCCCCCCCCCCCCCCCCTCCCCTGCGAAGCAAAGGGCCCGACAATGACTCCCGCTCGGGGGCCACACCTGCTCCTCCCGCGCCACCTTTCCAAACCGGGCCTCGGAGAATTATCACAGCTGATGTGCCTCCAGGAAAAGTGGGGAAATAAGAAAAGTTTACAGGGCTTTAAAGGGGACCAGTGGACAGCTCCGAGTGCAGACAGGATGGATTATAGTAGAATGACGCTGTGCGGGTCATTTCTACGAGGGGGGGGGGTGCGGGTGGAGTAGGCCTGCGGCGTATCCAATTCATCTAGAATAGCAGCAGAAGTACAGAATCTCCTGCCGGGCCGCATCCCAACTGACGCCCTGTTGCCGGGATGCGAAGCTCTGCCAATCGTTTCCCAATATTCTGTGAAATCAGATGTAAAGCCAAAAGTGTGTGTGTGTGTGTGTGTGTGTTTTAAAGAAGGAGATGTAGATCGAAAGCACATTAAACATAACATAACACATTTTTTTATTTGTGCCCCTGCTGTAATTGAACATTTTACCAATAATATTTTTATTAACAAAATGGGTAGAAATCTTATTTTTAATAAAATAATATATACTTATTGATTATGTGCATGCGGTGTGGACTTGTTGTTATAGCACCCGGTCGCGGATGAATTAATAATAACATAAGAAAATTGGGTTTGTATTTTATAAGACTGCATGCAGCTCAGTTCCAAATACGAGCCACAATATGCTCAATACATCTCCTGTTATTACACCTCCTCCATTATTACCGATGTATTTTGGATTTACTTCCAACGTGCAGCAGTGAAAAAGAATAACCCGTATAATAATAATATTTCAAGCCGTGTTCACCGAGGGAAGGATGCTGTTTACACGACGCACTTTTTACGAGGCGACTCGCGTGAAAACACCTCCGCCCTTTTGTCGCGTGAACTGAAAGGCTCTGACATGTATGCATTTCTTTCATTTTCCTCCCTCCTCGTCTAAACACCAGAAGCCTTGGGACTCCGCGGAAAATCCCATTCATTGGCAACAATAAAGAGAAACCAAGTGGGGGGAGAGAGAGAGAGAGAGAGAGAAAGCACTTTCTCCTCTCAGGAGGGGAAGGAAGGAAGGAAGAAAAAAAAAGAAATCCTTCATTCCTCTGGGTAGCCACGAATGTACAGTCATGCTGATTCAATTTAACACTCGTACCAGGAGGGTTATGATATTATTCAATAAGCAGCGGGAGCAGTGTTAAGCATTCGTTTGTGTGTTCAATTAATACCGCCACGCGCACACACATCCTAATAATGCAGCCACTGTTTCTGGCGCTTCGTGCTGGTCGCAGGGCTGGAGGAGCTCAGTGATTGCAGCGGGGGGGGCACCCCCCCCAAATTTAGGATTCGCTCTCCCCGGTGAGATCTGAGCGCTTCAAAGTCACACTCAAACCGACAAGCCGGGACGGCATCGGGTCGCTTCTTTATTTTATTTTAATTTTTTCTTAATGTCTTTTTTAAGATATTAATTTCGATTTGTGTCTTTTTCAACAAGCAGCCGGCGTCTCGCTGCTCTCTCGCCTCCTCTCAGCCGCATATGAGAGTCAACCTCCGCTGGCAAAAGTGAGAAGGTTAATTATCTCCCCCATTCCTTTTGTGTCCTCGTTAACATTTATATTATAAATAAAACCTTCCAGAAATAGACAGAATGACCTTTTGCGTCTCGCGCAGGTAAAAGAGTTAAAGCCCTTCATGGCGGCTCAGAGTTCAACGCCTGCCATTCGGAATACAACGGTGGTATTAATAGGAGCTGAAATCAAATGAGATAGAAAATGAAGCTGATCGTCTGTTAGTTACAAAGGTGACACATTTTGTATAAGAAATAAGAGAAAAAACGACACCGGGCTGTGATTTTTTTTTGTTTTTTTTAAAGTTAAACCTATAACGTTAAAACTACTCATTTACAGCGGCGTTACTAATTCTGTCTCCTACCTGTCAATCATTTCTTACCATCGTGCAGTTTAGCGAGATGTTGATTTTAGCTCAAAGGCCTTCTTGCTGCTGCTCAATTTAATTCCGAGAGGACGAACCGTATCGATATCAACTAAAGCTGCATCAAAAGCGCATTTTTAACTACTTATTTTTGGGTAAAAACCAATAGGACAAGCTTTTCATCGGCATCCCCTTACCTAGTGTAAATTTAAACTGTATTTATTAAAAAATAGCCTTCATGACATTATTCCTGACCTCAAGGTCCAGCCGTTATGTTTTAATTTTTTAATATGTCTATAATAATAAAGCCAAGGATCCCCTCGCTCACTTTGCCTCGATTAGCCAGAGAAAAAATGAAAAAAAAACAAAACAACAACAACAACATAGCGCTGAGACGCCAACTAGCGCCCCCCTCAGTTCGGTCCCTCTCACCGACGGCCCTTTGGCGCCGTTTAGCAGGACGCCGGAGCAGCGCCCAATTGGTGTCACGGTCTCCTGCTAACACAGCTGCGTGCGGTGCATTTAACCGCTGGGGGGGGGGGGGGGGGTCGGGGGGGTTGGGGAATCCATATCGAGTCATGTTGTCAACGTGTGTCTTTTCGGCGGTAACATAATTCCTGTAATGGGTGTCTCGTTGCTGTCGACTGTATATAATCAGTGCAGAAACAGCCCCAGGTGCTGCGTTTATCGCACACGATGAAATTCATCTTGATAGGGTCACCCCCCCCCCCTCCCCACCCCCCTAAAGAAACTGCACTGCCACGTGTTGTCGCGGCAGCTGCTGTGTTCGGATCAGTTCTCGGAGCAGCAGACTCCTACAGGGCCGGACCACGCTGGAAGGTGCGCTTAAGAAGAGGGGGAAAAAAAAAAAGAAAAACGAGGGGCGAGGACCACGTGACCTCGGGGGGCTGCTGATTGGGCGGGACTCCCCAGAGCGAGTGGAACGTGTCGGCGGAGGGAGACGACGCGATGATCGGTAACGGACCATCGGGGGGGTAATTGGGTCCAGGCTCGATGACCCGACTGCTGCTGTTTGTGTCACAGCTCGGGATAAACATTAGTTTTAGATTTATTGGAAAATCATTGATATTCAGAGGAGGCGCCGCGTTGCCCAGCAGATGGGCCCGGACCCTTTTTTTACGTAATAACACTGATCGTAATAGATTACCCAGGGAGAGGTTGGCCTCTCACTGATTTGATTTAATTGATAGGATGGAAAAAGAGACAAAACAAAAACATGGTAATTGTGTTGGTGCATATGAAGCAATACTAATTGTGATGTAGCGTGTAAAGTAAAGCCTTATACTCACACCTGCTATTGCTGGTTTTGGGGAATACATTGTTAAACATTTAACCAGTTATATATTCTCTATTTTCCCATTTCAATAATTCCTTATTTCCTGCCGTGCTCCTGTGTGAGTGTGAGCTGCCGTTTCGGGGGCCCCATACCGTCCAGGACTTTCCAACAGAAAATAAATGAAATAATTCCAACAGAGTAGTCTTTTT